>NC_041219.1:30273570-30290198 GCF_002837175.3 Physeter macrocephalus | reverse complement strand
CCGCAGCGGGAGAGGCCACAACAGTGAGAGGCCCGCGTACCGCAAAAACAAACAAACAAACAAAAAAAAACCACAAAACACACCACAGACTTCCCTGGCAGTCCAGTGGTTAAGACTCCACGCTTCCAATGCAGAAGGTGTGGGTTCGATCCCTGGTTGGGGAACTAAGATCCTACATGCTACGTGGCATGGCCAAAAACTAAAAAAAAATTAAAATAAAAAAATAAAAAACACACCATAATAATACATAATTGTCAAATTACAGAACATTGGCTTGACAGATTTTTTTAATATTTATTTATTCGTTTGTTTGTTTATTTATTTATTTAGGCTGTGCCAGGTTTTAGTTGCAGCACACAAGATCTTCCTTGCAGCATGTGGGATCTTTAGTTGCAGCATGCGGAATCTTTTTAGTTGCAGCATGAGGGCTCTTAGCTGCGGCATGCAGGCTTCTTAGTTGCAGCATGCGAACTCTTAGTTGTGGCATGCATGCGGGATCTAGTTCCCTGAACACAGATCGAACCCAGGACCCCTGCATTGGGAGTGTGGAGTCTTACCCACTGGTCCACCAGGTAAGTCCCGAGAGATTTTAAACATTCCCCAAAATGAAGGAAAAAAGAAAAAAGATGTTACTAAACAAGTTTCAAGAACCAGAATACCCCTATCCCTGGGGCCGTTTGTTAAAAACGAATAATAAGAGGATTAAAATTTTTTTTTAATTTTTTAAATTTAAAAAAATAAAAAACCAAAATAGCTTCCACGTTCTAAATAGTAACACTAGAATTTACAAAACAATTAACAATGCCTTCATGATTCTGAGCAAAATGGTTATTGTATTTAATATTATCTAGCCATATTATCATTCAAGTGTCAGGGAGGAATAAGAACATTTTCAGACATGTAAAGTCCCAACAAATTTACTTCCCATGCACCCTTTCAGGAAGCTACTTGAGGAGGTGTTCCACCAAAACAAAGGAATGAGCTGAAAGAGGAAGACAGGGCATCCAGTCTGAGGAAGGTAAATGGAACCCCTAGGATGTCAGCAAAGGAAAAATCCCAGGATTACTGTCGGGCACTGGGCCCAAAGAGCAACCAGTCCAGATGGCAGGTCAAAAGGCTCCAGGAATGCTATTGTCAAAAACCAAAAATACATGCACACACACCCCCACACACCGATATCTGACATGTTTAATTTTATTAGGAAGAGATTTACAGAACTGGAGGAGAGGAGGTAAGGGACTTAATTCACAATCGAGAACATAGAAAACTAGAAATCCAATCAACTGACCAACCAATAACAGAAAGCTAACACTAGGGAAACAAAAAGTTGTGCAAGAAAATAAAAATGGAAATAGAAACCACAATATACCACATAACTCTGCTATGAATATTTACATAGTCATAAAAAACTGAACATAGAATGTTAATTTAGCCAAAATTATGATACAGCTATACTGGGTATCAACTCAATATGGATGAGAAGTGTGCATCTGTGTGTAGTAGGAGTGGAGGAGGGTGCTGTGAAAACTGATTCCTTATATTTTATGGTAGAAAGTTAATAGGTAAAGCCTAAAATTGAGGGAAAAATTGTGCATTAGCTTATTATTCAGGGAGATGGAGATAAATACCAAAAGACGCAGCAAAAGAGTTAAAAGGGTGACCTCTAGAGAAGTAGTAACTGGGTGTTTGTAGAGAGGCGCAAGGGACTGCTTTTTTTTTTTTTTTTTTTAAAGCCTTATGGTTCTATGTACTTCTGTTTAACTTAGTCCAATGTGTCTCATTTGTTTTTAAGTAAACTAAATTCTAAAGTTCTATGTACTTCTGTTTAACTTAGTCCAATGTGTCTCATTTGTTTTTAAGTAAACTAAATTCTAAAGTTCTATGTACTTCTGTTTAACTTAGTCCAATGTGTCTCATTTGTTTTTAAGTAAACTAAATTCTAAAAGAAAAAAAATTTAATGCAATATTGACCCATTCATATTTTAAAGCATGAAGATTTATAAAGGACAGAGCAGCCAGATCATATGTTTTATAGTGGTTTTCAGAAGTCACGTTCAAAAAGTCACCTTGTTTGCCATTATTGTTCTGTCAACATACATTTGTGGGCCCTAGGAGTTCCCAGCAAACTGTGCTGTGTATTTCAATCACCAGGGTGAACAACATCCCTACCTTGGAGAAGCTCAGGTTATGCCAAAGTAACAAATTCTAGTGATACAAAGTGACATGTGCTGTGAAATTTATCAAGTGCTGGGCAGTCACGCTGAAGGAAGGAATTAGTACTGTCTAAGGGGCTAGAGATGGTTGCAAAAGGAAGCAGATGACATATAGTACTTAAGAATTTAAGGTTTTCAGGGATTGGTAGGGGGTGCTATTATGTGAACATCTGTATTCCTTCCCCTTCTACCCCTCCCTTACAACTTCCACCACCCACTCCTTTGGGACCCTTTTGCCCCCCCAGGTTTTCCTTACACACCCTTCCGTTGAACTTTCCCATGGCTCCCTTTGTTACTTCAATCAGGTTTATGCTCAAATATCACCTCTTCAAAGATGCTTTTCTCTGGACTACCTTATTTTAAATATCCCCAACACCTCATCATGCTCTGTCTTCTCACCCGAATTTTATTTGTCCTCAAAGAACATATCTACCTGACATTTTACCATAGTATACATTTATTTAGTTGTTGTTTGGTTTGTTTAGTCTCTTTTCTGGAATGAAAGTGCCACAAAAATAGAACTTTGTTCTGTTTTTTTGCCACTACTTTCCCAATGCTTAGAACAGTACCTGGAACATAGCAGGCACTCAACACCTATTTGTTGAATGAGTAAATGGGTGAAGAATGAATGTCTCTTGTCTACACCTCTCACCTGAGTGCAGACCCAAATACTCAACAGCGACCATCTTTACCAAATCACACAACCAGCTCCCTGCCTAACCATTCCCTCTGCATAGCTCCTTACAGCATCCCAAGGGCTCAAACCAGCCATTTGCAAGTCAATTCTGACATTCTCCTTTTCCCCCTTCCCACAAACATCCAAATAAGTAATCACTAAACCTAGTCTCTTTTCTTGATGGCTGTGTCTGGAGTCTGTCCACTTCTCCCCATCCTCACTGCTGTTTTCTTCATTTAGATCGTCCCTGACTCTTGACTGGATTGTTGAAACAGTCTCCTCCTAATTTGCTTTCCTGGTTCCAGTCTTTTATCCCTTCAACTGTCCTCCAAACTTTTATCATGATGCTTTTCATAAAATGCAAATCTGATCACATGACTATGCTACTTAAAACCTAGGCCCTTAGAATAAAGTCTAAACTCCTTTGCATGGCCCCTTAAGCCCTTCACCACTGCCTCATGCTGATGTCTCCAGCTTGTCTCTGGCTATCCGTCCAGCCTTACTGATCAGATATGCTATGTACCACTTGTCCAGCCTTTGCCCTTAGAGAGGGCCCGTTAAAACACATCCCTCTACCTCTCTCCAATTTGATCAGGTGGCAGGGACTGAGAAACTGTCCTTCCTTGCTGGGTTCTGCCACAGCATCCTGGGCCTACCCCCATAGACATGTGTCCACTCATTGGCCCCCTGCACTAGACGCAAGCTCAGGAGCACAGTGCCTGCATAGGAAAAAGATGCCTTTGTGTTCCCAGTTTCTAGCATGATGACTGACACAAAGGAGATGCTTAATAAACGTTGGATGAATGAAGGAATGAATGCATAAATCTGTTTTTCAGAACCTGTTTTTAAAATTTAGCAGTAAAGTGGAAAATGTAGTGCCGGTAGGGAGTCTGAAAGCATGCTGACTAAGTTAAGAGCTAATTGACATATCCCAGACAAGATGAAGAGGACCTGGACTCAGGCAGAATCAATGGGAATGGAAATAAGGAGTCAGAATCAAGAGATTTTTGCTTCTAAAAAAACAAAAGATATTCTATGAGCAAATGCAATTGATTGAGCACTTTCTGAAGGATGTACTTTCTGAAGGATGGCTCTAGTGTTTTAAATTTAGACAAAGGCCTGGAAAGCCAGCCATACCCCGTTAGAAGCAATCAATCAACAAACTTCATGAAAGTGAGAAGAGGTGATTGAAGTAGACAAAGAGGTTAGCAAGGCACACAGAGTCTCTGATACAGAAGTAAAGAGAGTGTTTAAACTGCTGAAGAATCAAGAGACTGACAAGGAGAGCGAAGATTTTAATGCAGAGGATGCAATAACTGGAAAAGTTTGCTTCCGCCCTTAATATAGTAATAAAATTTGCAGACAGCTTACAATACCATACTGACTACGAAGTTATGCATTATACAAGCTGCCTTCCATTTTGATGAGAGGGGTATAAAAGTAAGCAAGCATATTTCTGGGATTTATTGGGGGGAAATAACTAATTTCCAGGGCATGTCATAGGATCAGTGCAGCCTCATCCACTTACCCTTGACATATCCAGAACCATAACATGAAGGTAACACTTAGGATATTCCTAAAACATGGAAAGATTCTGTTATGATATCTGTGCTATTAGCCAAAGAGTGGAAAAGGGAAAGGAATGGATATTTCCTAGGCACCTACTATGTGTAGAACACCATGGTTTACCACCTTTACATTTAAAAAATAAACATAAGTTACTCTGCTGTCATAACTGACTTTGGGAAATTCTTTTTGGAGATTGTTTTCTTCAAAAACAATGAAAACCTGTAAATACATTTTTTTCTAAATAGGTAATGAATACATGTTGTTAAAAAGTTGGTAAATGAGTACAAAAAGGTAGAGTTAAAAATAAATCTCCAATCTCTGATACTGAGACACAAGTACTTCTCTTTAGGACGATAAGTAAACATAATTAGTTATGTATCCTTCCAAGAATATTCTATGCATATGTACAGTTTTACATAATTCATTCAAAATTTGTTCAATATACACTGAACACAAACAGCTTACTATACATCTGTTCTGCGCTTTATTTTTTTTCACTTAATATATATTGGAGAGTTACCCATCTTGGTACAAATTAGTCTCGCTCCTTTTTCTGGTCATATAACATTCCACTCTGTGGGTGTATCCTGTGTTATTTAGTGAAGCCTCTGTTAGTGAATATTAAGGATGTTTCCAGGTATTCTTTATACATACATAACCTCTCATACATGCAAATAGAACAGTGTATGTTGTCACTGTTCATATGTGAACAACATACATAATTTTAAATGTTCTGGCAATCATACTAAAAAAAGTAAAAGAGACAAGTAAAATTGTTCTTACTAATGTGTTATATTTAACACATTATATCCCAGATATTATCATTTCAACATGTAAGTCACTATAAAAAAATATATAATGAGATATTTTACATTCTTTTACTTGCCATAAGTCTTTGGAATTCAGTGTGTCTTTCATGCATAATGTATATCTCAATTCAGATGAGCCACACTGCAGGTGCTCAGTAATCAGATGTGGCCACTGGCTACCATATTGGACAGCACAGGTATATACATTCCTAGAAGTAGAATTGCTCAGAAGGGTATGTGCTTAAATTTTATGGTCATTGCCAAATTGCCTTTCAGAGAAGTTGAACCTGTATACATTCCCCTCAGGTGAAAAATAGTATATCACTGAGTTTTAATTTGCATTTGCTTTATTACACATGAGGTTGAGCATCTTTTTATATGTTTAAAAGCTATTTATATATCCTTTTCTGTGGATAATTTTTATTTCCTTTGTCCATATTCTTTTCTACTGGATTGGTCTTTTTCCCCACAGATATGAGAGAATGAAAATAATCCCTTTATGTGTTATGAATGTTGCAGTTTACCCTCTTTGGCTTTGGTTATGGTATTATTTTGCCATGCAAAAATGTTTACATTTTATGCAATTGAAATATCAATCTTTATAGCTTCTGAATTTTATCATGCTTATAGAAGTCTTCCTTTCTCTAAGATTATTTTTAAAATCTTTTCCATAACCTCTTCTAATCCTCACAATAAATTTATGAAACTGGTGTCATTACTTCCACTTTAAAGATGAGAGGATGGATGCTTAGAGAAATATTAAATAAATTGCTTAAAGACACCCAGTTAAAAAACAACAGAGCTAGGATTCAAATCCAGTCTATCTCTAAAGACTATGCTTGCTCTTTTGACTAGACTGTTATGTTCAAAGTAATCTGTTTTAGGTGTCTTACTATTGTCCACTTCTTTTCATCCTAGTGCTGTATTAAACATACCATTTATTATCAATAACTAGAACATTGCATTAATCTAACCCCATATTCCCACAAAATTCCAGAAAAACAGAAACTAGCAATTTCAATCTTAGGGGAAAGAAACCAAGGATAATCAACTGGAGTGCAGGAATCAGGGGAGGCTAGCCCATGGGGATGAGGATATCTGATCATTGCCAGAAAGGCAAGATAGAAATTGGTCATGGAGAGAAAACAAAAATATAAAAATTCACTGAGATTGAACAGAAAATATTCAGGAGTTCACTTCTGGGGACTGAAAGGGAGAACAAATAACAAACTTCAGTGAGACTGCAAAGAGCCTAGACTTCCAGACCAAAGGGCTTGGACATTTTTATACCAGCAGTTTGAGTCACTGATAGATTTTGGAAAAGGTACTGACATGATGGGAATTATACTTCAGAAAGATTAATCTGGCTGGATGTGTAAGAGCTACTGGAGAGAGAGCTGGGGGGAGAGTGAGAAAGAGGAGAAAGGAGAAGATCATTAGGGTCCTGGAGAGGAAAATCGACCCATCGCATTATTGGATTACATGATTGTGCTGTATTCCTCTAACTCACCCTTTTCACCAAATTTCACTCCAAGTGACAACTTGGGTTGTTTTCAGAATTCTAATGTGTCCTTAAAAGACACGGATTTTTACCCCTTCAAGCTCAGAGGCAAATTCAAATGAGAACTTTCAAAAATGTCTTGTGCAGTAACATCACTCCTAGTATAATTGTACAGACTCCCAAAGTGAACACCTTGAAAAACTTCCCAGTGTTTTTATTTTTAAAAAAAATAAGTCACTTTATAATTTTATCTCATACCAAAACCAAATTTCAATTACCATAAGGGAGAAAAAAGTCTTCCTTTTTTATGTGTGACTTTTAGGGAATACATACATCTTAATCCATATGTTTAGTTAATAGGCAAGCATCTTCAAAATGAAGACTAGTCTATGGGAACTCGTCTTAGTTTTTTAATCAGTATCTGTGACAGCTGAGTCTAAAAGTCTGACTGAGTTTCAACTGCAAACTGGCTTCTACCAGCATCATTCAACAGATTGTAGACATCTGTTATTTCTGGCCACCCTCCATTCCTACCCTAGATTCTGGGAACAGCACCTTTTCCTCTTCCTTCTTTTGGATCTATTCCTGCATCCTCAAATCATGTGATTCTGGTGGTATCACCGTTCACAATACCTGCTGCCTGGCTTAAGAGTGGGCTCGTGACCCTGGCTGGCCTGACCAATCAGAGTCCTTCCCAGCAAGCTGTGTATTCTGAAGTGGGGAAAGAGATGTTTCCTCTTTCCTCTGGATTTACAAGGCTGAGAAAATATGAGCCCAGAGCCACCTACAGTTTGTCTCCCTCCATGGACAGGAAGTCTGTCAGTAGTAGAAGAGAACAAGACCAAAACAGAGGATAGATGTGTAAATGAGGGGTTATGCGTAGAGATGGGGAGAAAATGATACTATTATTATTTAAGACTCTGGATCTTCCCTTCTCCCCATTAACATGAACCAATAAATTGCTTAAGCTGATTTGAGTTTCTAGTACTTGCAATCAAAAGAGACCTAATTGCTGCTCTTACACGTTAGTTCCAATATATTCAATCTGACTTCACAGTCTTTACCTCATTCAAGCCCTTTGAAGTCCGTGTTCATTAGCTCTGTTCTCTTTCTTACTCTATTCTCTTAGCTTTTTTCCCACCTCTCTGGCCCCTCCATCATGGTCTCCTTCTGTACTTTGCCCTCTGGATTTTCACGCTATGCCTTTCTTCCTGTGAGATAGCATTAAAACCCACGGCTTCAAAAACCATTCGTACTCTATTTATTGTTTATCAGACATCCCACAAGGACCTCACACCCAAAGGGACTGCAGAAAGCCTATTGTTTTTGATACCAAACCTGTTCCTTCTCCTACTATATTCTGCATCTCAACCAGTTAACTCATCACCCATCCAAAAGACCAAACCATAATCCCAAGAATCATTGTTAGAGTCCTCCTCCCCTATCTATCTTCTCATTCCCTCCATATTCTATAAATCATTAGATCATATAGATTTCACTTTCTAAGTATCCTTCAAATTAGTGTCTACTTTTTTTTTTTTTTTTTTTTTTTGCAGTACGCGGCCCTCTCACCGCTGCGGCCCCTCCCGCCGCAGAGCACAGGCTCCGGACGCGCAGGCTCAGTGGCCATGGCTCAGGGGCCCAGCCGCTCCGCGGCATGTGGGATCTTCCCAGACCGGGGCACGAACCCGCGGCCCCTGCATCGGCAGGCAGACTCCCAACCACTGCGCCACCAGGGAAGCCCTGTGTCTACTTTTTACCGTAACATTCCCCTACCTTAATTCAAACTATCTAGTCTGGGATGTTACTGTTACCTCCCAATGAGTCATCTTGCCTCCAGATCTGTTTCTTTATAGTGTACGTTTCCTACTATTGCCAGGGCATCTTCCTACAAAGTAAATATGATCATTTCACTCCTTTCCTGAACATGCTTCATGGTATGACTCCCATAGCTTTTAGGATAAAGTTCTAACTCCTTAGCTCAGTACACACAGACATTTGTCAGTCACCAAATGTTTATTAAACACTTACCATGTCCCAAGTGCTATGGTAGATGCTGTAGTTGCGGAAAACAAAACAAAAACATGGTTTCTGCATAAAAGAGCTACTAGTTTTGCTTATGTTTTGCAAATAGGCTTAAAGTTCTTCGGAGGAAGTCACCAAAAAATGTGATGGAAGTTTACAACACAAATACTGTGATTCAAGCTTTCTTCACTTTTTTCTAATTCCATGAAAAAACATCAAATACATGATCCAAGAGACCTCCACCTGGGTTATTTGCCTACTACAGACCCACTCTTACTTTAAGCCATTTTGTTTGAACTGTGATAAGGCCCTTCTAGAAAAGATTAAAGGAAGATTCAGCCCAAAGAGTGACTTTTTACATTTCTTATACCTACTGATAGATATTAGCACTCAAAGGGACTTGAACACCACAGCCTTGAACTTTTATATTTCGATGGAAAGTGCTTTGTCTGATTGTATCCGTGTAAGGTTCACCTTTGGGTCAGGTAGATGTCCTGTGCTTTCTAAACACAAAATAAAAGATGTTCTATATCACTTGGTTTCTAATAACATGCCATAGGCTTTGCTGCCACATCATGGGGTTGTACTACCTAACTGGTTTGGCACATGCTTCCCATCTACTACAATAAAGGGTACATTAGGTTTGCTTTATGTGTACGGCTTGACTTTGAATAAGAACAGCTGCTCTCATTTTAAACTAAAGAAAAAACTAGGAATTATATCAGAGGGAACAATTCTTCACCTGATGACCTAATGGATTTTTTTTTTTTCCTTGAAATTTCCATGAGTCTAGACACATCTTTTGTGAAGAAAAAAATGCTTCCTGGCTGTTAATTTGACAGCTGGAAATTTTTGCTCTGGTTCACCTGGACTTTCATCACTGATTTCAGTCTATGAAGAGGGGAGAGTTGCCTCAGAGAAACTATTTTTGAAGGCTGACTAATAATGGTCTGAGGGTGACTCATGATGCAGGAAGGTATGCACTAAGCAGATTGTTGAAAAGAAAAAAAGTTGTCTGATATATTTCCTTCTCCTTGCTGAAGTATTGACCAGAAAAGGGCTTCTTGGGTACTAGTAAAATTCTATTTCTTTATCTAGGTGCTGCTTACTAGGTTCAATTTGAAAAAATTCATAGAGCTAGGTACTTAGGATTCGTGCAGTTTTCTGTACATATGTTACACTTCAGTAAAAAGTAAACAACAACCAATAACCCTGCAACATTTCCACCCAGCCTGGACAATACGCAGACATACGTGCCTGTATGTGCGACTGCATGTGAGTGTGCGTGTGCGTGCGCATGCACACACAAACACACACACACACACACACACACACTCATGCTCCCTCTTCACGCAAAGGGATTATTTTCCCAAGAGCATCTCTTTCTTTTCTATTGGACTCTAACTTCTCTTTCTTCTTTACTAGACTCTAAATTCCTTGAGAGTAGGACAAATGTCTTGTTTAGTTTGTACTCTGTAAGAGCTAGCATGGAGAAGGTACTTGGTAAATATATGCTGAAGGAATAAATAACAAAACTAAAGAAATTAGGAATAGGTTTTAATGTCTCAGAATAGAAATACGATAAATTAGTATTCTTTGCATTGTAAAAGACAATTACAGGGCTTCCTTGGTGGCGCAGTGGTTAAGAATCCACCTGCCAATGCAGGGGACACCAGTTCGAGCCCTGGTGTGGGAAGATCCCACATGCCGCGGAGCAACTAAGCCCGTGCGCCACAACTACTGAGCTTGCGCTCTAGAGCCCACGAGCCGCAACTACTGAAGCCCACGTGCCTAGAGCCCGTGCTCCGCAACAAGAGAAGCCACCGCAATGAGAAGCCTGCGCACCGCAACTAGAGAAAGCCCGCACGCAGTAGCAAAGACCCAACGCAGCCATTCATTCATTCATTCATTAAAAGACAACTACATCCATGACTATCATTAGACATTGGCCAGGTTCTACAGGCAGTTTGAATCTCATAATCCTGGCAAGTATTAAATACAATGTTTCACCAACCAAACCAGCCTATTCCTCAGTATTACCAGATAAATGTCAGGAAGAATAAGGTCTCTTGTTATTTAAGGACTGCCTTTAAAGGGTGTTGCAGCTGCGGTACTGTGGGGCAAGATGGATGGGCTTAGAACTGGGGCGGGGGACATAGCACACAGCACTGCCTCCATCCCTTAATTTATGTCATGAGAAGAGTCACTGATATTACAAGGACCTGACCTGTCATGTACAGTTTATAGTTTTTTGTTTGCTTTTTTAACCTTTATCTTGGAAAAAAACAAATCCATGCTTAGACTATTGAAGAATCAATAGACTAGAACGGGTAGAATGTTTTTAAATGTTTCTAGTTGAAGATCTTCGTTACTGTTTTTATATTAGGTTTTTAGAAAGGCCCTCTGGAATAATGGATATCAATGCCATGTTTTGAGAAGCAGGGGTGGAATGGTAATGTATTAGTTTTGTGTTTCTGTTTAACAAATTACTCTGGAAAGTAACGGCTTAACACACAATAAATACTTTTTATTTCTCATAGTATCTGTGAGTCAGGAATTTGGGAGCAGCTATGTTGGGCAAATTGAGGCTCAAAAGATTAATTAACCAGTCTAAAGTTATACAGTTAATAAATAGCAGGGCCAGGATTTGGAAACAGGTTTTCTGACTCTTAATGACCGAGAATGACACAAGTGGCCAGGATACCAGTTAGGAAGCTATTGCAACAGGTGAGGCAAGAAATAACTTGGGACAGTTGCAATTTACAGTACAGGTACAAGTGGAAATATTTTGGCAGCCAATTGCAGAACTATGCTGAGAGCCAGGCAAGAGGGCCTCCTGCCCCGGGCACAGTGCTTTAGAAAGCTGTACTCTGGGCACTCCCCTTCCCACAGAGCAAGATCCATAGGCCTAAGAAGACTGGCCTGCTGGAGCCCACACTCCCCCCTTTAACCTCAGGTGCACAGAACCATAGAATTCCCTGTCTAGACTGCCCTCAGCTCATATCCAGAACCTTCATGGGATTCTTCTCCAGGTTCTTGCAGTTGAAGCCAGAACTTGCTATTTGTATACACAACTCAGGCCAGAGAAGTGGCCACAGTTGCCTAGTTGCCAAAGGTTTGGACAGAACTTCATAGTCAGGCGGGGCACGGGGAGGGTGGTGGGGAACACACATGTGTATGAGGCCTATCACAGTGCTGGGTGGAGCCAGGTGCAAAAAGAGAAAGGAGACAGGCCACAGCTGGGGGCATCTCACCTTGTACAGCCAGGTTCCTGCACAGCATCAAGGAATCTGAGAATCCTGCATCCACATCGGGCCTTCCAGGTCATGATGTAAGTGTATTTGTCAAGTTAGGATGACAGAATATATTTTAGCTTAAAAAATTGTAGCTTGACTTATAACTTTTAAGTATTTGAATATATGATCTATTTATACCCTGGTTGATTGAATATGATCATATTGGAGATTTATTTTTCTGGCAATATTTTTGCCCAGATAATCTCCAAATTCTCCTACCATGAGCCCCTAGAAATGCTGGGTAAATGTAACAAATATTCCTTTAAGTAATAAGATTTCTTATTTTAAGACATCCCCAAAGAAGGAAAGGGAGAAATGAAATCCAAGGTAGAGAGAGTATGAGCTGATTCTGTAGCCTCCCTGGATGAAGCATTTGGTTTGGTTAACCTAAGGGTGTAGGTTTAAATAACTGTGAGGCCTGGGACTGCAGAGTGGCAAGTTAGAACAAAGATCCTTGCATAAAGCTGAGATCCTCAAAAGACTGTGTGGCTGGCAGAAAAATGGCTCCCCAAAGAGTTCCATATCCTAATGCCAAGAATCTGTGGATGTTACCATAAATGGTAAAGGAGAATTAAGGTTGCTAATCAAGTGACCTTAGAATAACAAGGTTATCCTGGGTTATCTGAGTGTTCTCAGTGTTATCACAAGGGTCCTTAAAAGTGGCGGAAGAGTAAATTGATACAGCCACTATGGAGAACGGTATGGAGGTTCCTTAAAAAACTAAAGGTAGAACTACCATACGACCCAGCAATCCCACCACCGGGCATATACCCTGAGAAAAACGTAATTCAAAAAGAGTCATGTACCACAATGTTCATTGCAGCTCTATTTACAATAGCCAGGACATGGAAGCAACCTAAGTGTCCATCAACAGATGAATGGATAAAGAAGATGTGGCACATATATACAATGGAATATTACTCAGCCATAAAAAGAAATGAAACTGAGTTATTTGTAGACTTGACACGGGGAGGGGGAAGGGTAAGCTGGGACGAAGTGAGAGAGTGGCATTGACATATATACACTACCAAATGTAAAATAGATAGCTAGTGGGAAGCAGCCGCTTCCCCCTTAAAATTTCCTAATCATAGTAAATAAAATGTCAAACAGAAGTTCACACCCCTAGAGAATCAGCTACCTACCTTGGACATGTTAGTCAATGCCCAGCACTCCACTGATAAGACATCTTTTTTGCCCATTTCCAGCTTTTGGATAATTTTTCTTAACATCCCAAAGGTTTAAAAAGACCCCTAATAAACTCCATTTACACATCTATTAACACAAAAATTAGCCCTTCATTTTACTCCATGGGTCTTTCTCGGAATAACTTTAAAGAGAATAATACTTCAGTTGGTAGTAAGAAATAATACTATCAGACTACTCAAAATTGGTATAGGTAAGGTATAATAGGCTTTCGTTTTATCATAAAAATTAACATCAATGCCACAATGCTAGTGAATGTTTGCAAAGATTACTACATCTTTCCTGTCACTTTCAATCTAGTCTCCCTACTGCAGCCACAGAGATCTGAAATGCAAATATGACTGCTACTTCCTGGCTGCAAGTCCTCTGTAGCTTTGTTACCTAAAGCTCCGCCTCTTTGTACACGGGTGCCAAATCAAATCTCGGAGACAGAGTTTGGGGTGAAGTAGAAAAGGATAGCTGGACTTACCTGGTGGCGCAGTGGTTAAGAATCCGTCTGCCAGTGCAGGGGATACGGGTTTGAGCCCTGGTCCCGGAAGATCCCACATGCCACGGAGCAAATAAGCCCGTGCGCCGCAACTACTGAGCCTGAGCTCTAGAGTCCACAAACGACAACTACCGAAACCTGTGTGCCTAGAGCTTGTGCTCCGCAACAAAAGCCACCACAATTAGAAGCCCGTCCATGGCAATGGAGAGTAGCCCCCGCTCTCCGAAACTAGAGAAAGCCCGCGCACAGCAACAAAGACCCAATGCAGCCAAAAATAAATAAATAAATTTATAAAAAAGAAAAAAAAAAAGAAAGAAAAGGATAGCTTTATTGCTTTGCCAGGCAAAGGGAGACACACCGGGCTTCTACCTCGAAAACCTGTGTGTCCCAACCCAGGAGGATTTGATGAGGGGTTTTATAACAATGCTTCAAAGGTAGGGTCTCTGACAAGATTAGGGTGTGAGCAGGGCTTGCATTCCCTTAATCTCGCCTCAGGTCTCCTAATCTTGATGAGCTTCTCTGGTCCTTTGAATCTTGCCTTAGCTGGTTTCTTGGCAGCTCCTCCCTTGATGAGCAACTGTCCGAATCTGGAACTCCGGGAAGAACATGAGGCTGGAGTCCTGCCCACAAGAAACGGGGGACAAAAGGGCCTCCATGGCTGGGAGGCCCACAGGGCCTCACTCTGTTTCAGCTTTCACAACTCCTTAATATGCCCCATACAGTAATTTGTGACCAGATGCCTCTCTAGCCATTCCTCTCACAGCCCTGACCCCAGTACCCAGGCTTGTGCTGCACCAGCAAAATTGAACTTCTTTCCATTTCTGGAAAAGCCACCCTCCATTTTGCCTTGAGGTGTCCAAATTATACTATTGTCTTAGTCTAGACTGTTTTCCTCCACTTCCAGCAGCTACTTCTTACTTGTATATCTATACCTAGGATTAGTTTAAAAACTGTCTTAGCCCAGGTTTCCCAGACAACAGAGTTTAGGGCCAGAAATCAGTGCTGGTACTTTACAGAGGAGGCAGGGAGGGATAATCTTAGGGCCAGTAAGTGGGGGAAAGACTTGAGTGAAGGAAGAAAGGATGTGAACTATGTTACCACACTGGCTACTGTTTCCTGATGAGCCTGGAAGAGATACATCAGTTTGCTCAGCAAAGGTGTTTGTTGAGTATTTAGAAATCCTCAAGATGACTGTACAGAGAAACAATGCCTCCGACTGAGAGGAAGGGAGAAGGGGAATCTGTGTGCCCGGACCCCATCTGCCTCTTGCTTCCCACTGGACAAAGTCCACCCATGTGGAGTCAACTGCCCCACTCTTTTAGGTCATGTCATCTGGCCCTTTCTGAAGCCTCTCAGGATACCGGATTCCACATCCCACAGTGTAGGGTCTAGGGGATCAAAATACGCCACCCAAAAATATGCCACTTAAGCATAAGGGTTATTTTGAGCTAAAAGCATTTGAGATTCAACAGATGCAGAAAGAAGCCTTCCCAGAGCTTCTCTTATCTATCAAAGAGCAGGAACTTCTGAGAAATGAGGACTGCCAATAAATCCCCTCTCCCAGGGAAGTTTATGGCCGTGAAGAAGATAAAAGTTGGCACCGAGATGGCCTGAACAAACAAAATATATTCCAGTGGTTTCCCCCATATATTTACTTTCCCCCAGTTTGCCACCCTTGGAAAACTTAACCTTTTTTTTTGTCTTGTCATTGCTCTAGGAATTTATCATCCTTCGTTAAGATGCTCTATAAGCCCAAGTTCTAACCACCCCTTTGAGTTGTCACTGAGTTTCTCCCATGTGTATGCATGTCACACACGTTAATTCATTCTGGTTTTCTCTTGTTAATCTGTCTTTTGTCATCTAGTTCATAGAGCCTTAGTCAGTGAACCTAGAAAGTAGAGAAAACAGTACTTTTTTTTTTTCCTCCCCTAAAAGTGTTTCCAGAGTGAGGGGTTAAACGTGCTAGTTTGGGTGTTCTGAGCAGCAGATTCGGGGCTGGATTCGATATCCAAGATATTCATAGGGTGAAAGAACTATGAGGGAAATGGGGGAAGGAAAAAAGGTGGAGAAAGCAGAGGGATGTAAACCATGATGGAGACAGGGAAGGAGGTTCTTAGAAAGTTTCAGTCAGGATGATGGGGAATTGCAGGGCCAAAGTCACCTCTCACAGGAGTCCCACGTCTCATGGGGACAGGCCTGCCTCAGTATCCCTGTGTTGCTTAGTTACTGGCTGAGAGCAGTCTGGGGAACAGGGAAAATTTCTATTCTTGTGACCAGAAAACAACTTTTACTGCATTTTAAAACAAATTTAAAAATTACATATGTGGGGCTTCCCTGGTGGCGCAGTGGTTGGGAGTCCGCATGCCGATGCAGGGGACACGGGTTAGTGCCCCGGTCCGGGAGGATCCCACGTGCCGCGGATCAGCTGGGCCCGTGAGCCATGGCTGCTGAGCCTGCGCGTCCGGAGCCTGTGCTCCGCAACGGGAGAGGCCACAACAGTGAGAGGCCGGCGTACCTCAAAAAAAAAAAAAAAAAAAAAAAATTACATATGTGGCTATTCCCACTTGATGCAAGGATTTTCAGAATAGAATCAGAATAGATTTTCAGAAATCTTTTCAATGTGTCTGAGAGGAGCGTCTCTAAATATTCTAAAGTTTGAGCAGCGCAAACCACACTCAAAATTAGAACTTTTATGTCAAACTCAAAGTAACAGCCAAGGGCTTCCCTGGTGGTGCAGTGGTTGAGAATCCGCCTGCCGATTCAGGGGACACGGGTTCGTGCCCCGGTCCGGGAAGATCCCACATGCCGCGGAGCGGCTGGGCCCGTGAGCCGTGGCCGCTGAGCCTGCG
>NC_041219.1:30238454-30273451 GCF_002837175.3 Physeter macrocephalus | reverse complement strand
GGAGAGGCAACAGCAGTGAGAGGCCCGCGTACCGCAAAAAAAAAAAAAAAAAAAAAAAAAAAACACACAAAGTAACAGCCAAACTTAAATTAAAAACCATCTTTCAGTATGCAATATTCGGTGAGTTGGCCCACCATTAGAGTAAACTTGGCTGTAATTCCATCTTCTCCCATGTCCTCCCCCAAGGCTCTGTAGGTTAGTTTCTCTCTCTTGCCGGCTCTGTGTTAATTCCAACATTCTGGGATTGGAATGTGGTTTCTGTTTTTATATCACCTTTGGCTCGGATTTCCCAGGTCTCTGAATTAATTCAGTTTATGGATCATCTTCCCTCCTGCACTCTAGTCCGCGTCCAGTCTTCCCTGATTTCCGCATTGATGTCTGTCTTTCACAGAAGGCATCTGTGTGTGGAGCAAGGGAAGGGGCTTTAAGTCTCTCTGTTGCTTCTCACCCTTTTCCCCTCAGGGTTGTTTCTTTTCCTACTCCGCCTTTCCATTGGTCTCCCCAGTAAATGAATTCCCCTTTAGCTTTTCCTGTAAAACAATTTAGACCACTACCTCCTCCTTGCTCAGGGCTTCCATTTACTTATACTTAATATGCTCTGTAAACAACGGACCGTTTTCTCCAGCTCTTCTGTCTTGAGAAGCACCAAGTTCTGCTACCAGTTTCTGAAATTATATAGCTGAAGCAAGAGATCGATTCAAAGATAACTGAAAAATAATTGATGCCACCCTCTTCTCCACTCTTCTCTAGTTCCCTACAGAGGTTGGTGAGGGGCAAAGTGCCCTCCAGCGTGGGATAGGTCTCAAGGCAATTTCAAAGGGGGAAGGGATCAGTATATTCCCTACTAAATAAATGATGCTTCCCTCCTCACTTTTGAAAGCAGATACTCCTAAAGTGAGTTTGGGTTTTAAATAACACATTTTTGTCCTCTTCATTTTACATCTGTTACATCACTACACCAGAACATATTTAATAAAGAAGTCCATGCTAATCATTAATTATGATACTAACATACCAGTTGTATTGTATTCTAATGTAACTCGCACTTGTGGATTTCAAAGAGCTGCCCCCAGATTTAATTAATCCTCAGCTTTGCTAATGAAAAGCATCGTTTCGACCGGCATGAGTTTGTGTTTCTAATCTGTTCCTTAAGGTCACCTCATTTTTCTTGAAAATGTACATTTATAATTTAACATTTCAGATCTTTCACATTCCCTATTAAGCAATTATTTTGATTACTTCATTATCTTTCTTTTTCTTCCCCTAGACTATTTAGGTTGGTTTCTGCCTACCGCTAGCCAAGTGTAATTCCGACATTCTCTCTCACTCTCTTTATTAGCATGATTTGCATTAGCAAGGGATTCATTTTCATTCTGGAGACTGAAAACAATTTCATTATCTGATAAAAATTACCTTCTCATATGCCGTAAGAAGCAATTCTCCTCATTTATGGTCTCATTAGGCATTTCATCTACCCAATACATCTTCTCAATTCTTCCTCTTTCCAGAAGTAGTTGTTCTGGTGGCTCAACTAACAATATCTTGGGCTAGGGAATTCTCATTTTTGCCTTTCTTCCCTCTTTTGTTCTTTCTTTCCCTAGCGAAGTAACTGCATCATCTCCTCCGCGAACCCTTGTTAGCTCCCTCTCTTCCTAAACATTTCGTTCAGGCTTTGTTCTAACATCTTTATTGCTGTGCCATGAATTGTAAGTCTGCATTTCTGTTGTCCTTAATAGACTAGCAGCATCTTATGGGCTGGGCCACAGCTCACAGATCTTTGTGTTTCCAAAGCCTGGCACTGTGTTTAGTGTATAGCAATGATCAAAAAATGTGTATTGAATAAAATGAAGAATTAAGTACACATGCAAAACTTATTTTTCTTTTGAAATTTTATTCTTTTCAAAAGACAGGAATGCCTGGAGAAGCCAAAGCAACTTGATAAGGAAGTAGATCAGTTGGACAAACTGAGAGCAAGCTGAAGAGAGAGACAGATCTGTAAGTAACAGGAAGGGAAGTAGTTAAACTGCCTCCGTGGCAGCTAAAATGCCCTGATGGCTGCAAGAGGCCAGTTGAACAAGAGCAAAAACTCCAAGCAATATCTGGAGCTCTTGGATACATCATAAACGATCAGATGGGGCAAGATCCAAGTCTGATCTGGAGCCTGGTGTGCAAGCAAGATATTGAATCATGACTATTTCTTCTCACCAAATCTCCAAAAGCTGACAGATACTGCTGAAAAATTCCTCGGTCTAATGTCACAGTCTTGATTTATCTCTCAGTTTTATTCATCCCTTGAGGAAGAAAACAAGAGCAATCAGAATACTTCCTTTTCACCATAGTGTGCTAGAAAAATAAACAGTCCCACAAGGGATCCACTTATGATTTTTCGACTTTACAATGGTGCAAAATCGATATGCATTCAGTAGAAACCATACTTTGAATTTTGAGCTTTTCCCGGACTAGTGATAAATAGCACAATAGTCTCTGATGATGCTGGGCAGCAGCAGTGAGCCGCAGCTCCCCATCAGCCACGTGATCACGAGTGTCAACAACCGATACACTTACAGCCATTCTGGACCCAACAACCATCCTGTTTTTCACTTTCATTACAGTATTCAACAAAATACATGAGATACTCAACACCTTATTATAAAATAGGCTTTGTGTTACATGATTTTGCCCAACTGCAGGCTAATGTAAGCGTTTTAAGCATGATTAAGGTAGGCTAGGCTGAGCTCTGATGTTCGGAAGGTTAGGTGTATTAAATGCATTTCTTTACTTACGATATTTTCAACTTACAACAGGTTTATCAGGCTGTAACCCCATTGTAAGTAGAGAGATATCTGTTATAAGGAATGCTGAAGCATCATCCTGCGGCATTGGGGTCAATTCCATGGGAATGCGTGCACCTACACACACACACACACACACACACACACACACACACACACACACACACACACTCTTCTTCCCCTGAGATTGTTTTGGGACCAACTGGCAGTCTGATGTAAACAATTTATAGCAGATATTTAAAAGGTAACTAAATGGATAAAGAAAATGTTGTATATATACACAATGGAATATTACTCAGCCATAAAAAAGAATGAAATAACGCCAGTTGCAGCAACATGTATGGACCTAGAGATTATCATACTAAGTGAAATAAGTCAGATAGAGAAAGACAAATACCATATGGGATCACTTATATGTGGAATCTAAAAATAATACAAATGAATTTATTTACAAAACAGAAACGGACTCAGACATAGAAAACAAACTCTATTTACTCTCTTATTCCTCTCTTTGTAGGATGAGTAACCAACCCAGATTGCCTGGGACTTTTTCCAATTTGGGGATTGTCCTGATTTTTGCACTGAAAGTTCATGTCCCAAGAAACATCTCAGTCCTGGACAAAGTAGAAAGATGGTTAACTCTATCATTTTGTCTCAAATAGTTTTACCTGTCTCTCTGAAGCAACAAAGCCAGCCCACACCTATGGCTCACAGAAGCCACTTGCTCCAATAGACATATCAAACAACTTCCAAATCAAGACAACTCTCCCTATACCAGATGTTGAAAAAATAAACCTTTATCAATTAGATGCATACACACTTGGGATTGTTCTGTCATCTTAATGAACTGATGTTTTTATAATTATGAAATGTTCTGTTTTGCCTCTGGCAGTAATCCATGCCTTGAGATATACCTTGATGTTAATAGAGTCATACCAGCTTCCTTATGTTCAGTGTTTGTATGGTATACATTTCTCCATCCTTTTATTTTCTTCCGTGGTACCTAATTTGCTGTTAAGTTCATCCAATGAATTTTTAATTTCAAATATTATAGTTTTCAGTTTGAGGATTTCTATTTTTTTTTTTACTAGTTTCCATATCTTTCCTGATATTCCCCATCTCATCACCCACATGTATATCATAGTTATTTTAAAGTCTTTATCTGCTGATTCTAACATCTGGGACTTTGTGGATCTGTTTGTTCGTTCTTTCCCTTGATTGTGGGCCACACTTTCCTGCTTCTTTGTATATACAGTCATTTTTCCTGGTATACTATACATTGTGGGCTGTAGATGATATGTTACCTTCCTTTGGAAAGTGTTGAGTTTTGTTCTAGTAGACAAACTACTGATGCATCACCTTGATCTTGTGGAGCCTTGACGGGATGGGCTTATTGTTGTTTTGCCCTTGGGCCTCAGTTGTAGTCCTTAGTCCTGCATCTTTATTCTTAAGGTGTGGCCCTCTTAGGGTTTCAATGGAAAGCACAAAGAATTCAGTAAGTTCCTACTTGGCTGGACTTGAATTCCAAAACTTGTCTCCCTAGCACCAAGCACTGGATGAAATCTCTGCTCAGTACCTTTAACCTTTCCACTGGTGTTTTCCACTGGATTCCCTGAGGTCTCATTGTGGGCACCTGCAGTGTGGTAGTCAGCCAACAATTTGAGGAGAATTTGTCCACAGATTTGGGGGCTCCCCACCCTGCCTTCTTATTTTCTGGAACATCCCTCTTTAATTTCCAGCAACTCCAGCAACACCACACTCTGACTTCTGAATTTTCAATCCAGTCGGTCAGCCTCTTCCTGACTGGGCTCTGTTTCTTAAGTATGTTACAAAATGAGGAGTGTCCTCAAGGAAAAAGCTGTCCAGTGTGGATCTCACCTACTTTGTTTCCCTTATTGCAAGAATCATGTCCCCTCCAGTGTCTGCATATTTTTAGTCACTCCCCAGGATCTTCAAACAGTTATTTAATTATGATCTTATAATTGTTTATGCTGTTTTTTAGTCCAAAACTCAAAACTGTGATGGGTAGATGGTCGTTCAATAAATGCTACTCTGCTACTACCAGAAATGAACTCCCCTTATTACTGAAAACAAACAAACAAAATTATGGTCTTTGTAGGCAGAACTGAACTTTCATGGAAGGTGTGTGTAATACTGTAAGAATGTAATAATAGTAATGATAGTAGGAGATCACCATTATTGATCTCTAGCCCACTGTTTTTGGTGCTTTATCTATCTCTAATTTACAGATGAGAAAACAAGTACAGACAGGTTAAGAAACTTGCCCAAGTTCACAGAGGTGGTAAATAGGAAAACCAGAACTCCAACCCACATGGACTGATGGCTCTCTTAACCACTAAGCTATGATGCTACTTAAGTGGGGGCTGGTTGTTCGTTGATGGGGAGAGTCCAGAGGGGATTAAGCTTAGAGAATTCAACTGAATAACCTTTATGGTTCTTTTAAACCTGTGAATCCACTATTCTATAAAAATTATAACCCTCAATCAGCAAAAAATGTTAACTTTTATGTTAGAAAAATTATTCTCCCTCAATTAGAAATCCGGAAAAGGTACACATAATAAGATTATTTGCATGCCTACCCAGCTCTTGCAAAATCAGTTCTTTTTTCTCTCCTTTAGAATTTGACTTACAGCACCTCAAGCAGAACTATATATTTGTGGTTGCCTGATTGCTGCAGTGCTTGTTGGATCTGTGTTCATTCTGAATGCAGTGTCAAGACTGATAAACCAATTTACTTCAAGCAGTTCAGAGCATCAGCCTTTGAAGTTTTGAAAAACAGCCGTTTGGGTGTATTTTTCCACACCACCCCAAATATATTTGAAAAATATTTTTAACCAGAGAAATTGCTCTAAGAAAAAAAAAACCACACACATTGAAGTATTTTTCCTCAGACAAAAACAAAACTGTTCTTAAGATCAATAAAAATATCCCTTTCCTTGACATCCCTCCCTTGCTACAATACATGCCTTCCAAATTGCTATAAACCAATTGATCAGAAATGGATATTGTTTTGTGAAAATAAAATAAATGAAAAACCCTTGAAAGAATAGTCTACAGTCCTTGGAATGATCTTTGAAACGTGTTGTATTTTACTGTAGGCTGCTGGTGAAGACACAGTTTATTTAGAGCATATCCTCATGAGGAACCTCAGGGAAAACAGTTTTCTGGAATTAGTACCAGGAACAGCAGCACTTCTCCTAAGTCCATGGTCTGTTTTTCCCTCATTACAAAGTTGATCTTGAAATGCATTATATTTACTTGCCAAAACATGTTGCAGGAAAGCACACAACTATGTGGCTGACCCCTAGTAAGACTAAAGCTTGTAACAGCAGCTTTTTTCAAGAAATTAACGCAATTCCTGGCTCCACCTTACTTTCCTATTTTTATTTGTTTTATTGGCCTCATTTTCCTTATCTGGTTTTAACGAATGCATATTTGTAAGCTACCTTAAATCCCTTTTTGGGCAAGTCTGAATAAAACCAACTAAATGCTCTCAATTTGACTAACACAGCTTTAAAAATAAGAACTACCAAACAGTAAATGAAAATTGAGAGGCAATTGAAAACCTGACAAAAATTCACAAAATATATAAAAAGGATGAATAGCCTTGATCATGAGGAATCTTGGACAAGAGAAAAATAGGTGAGCATACAAGTAAAAAATTGAGAAAAGGTTCTGAAGAAGTATGAAAACAGAAAAAAATGCAATGGGAAGATAACAAATGCGAAAAACAAAGTTCAATCTCAGTTGTAGTAAAAAAATGCAAATCAAAATTTAACAAGAAACTTTCATAAACAATGGAAAAATAAATTTGTTTCCTTGAAATCCACCTACTTTACTCCCGGATCTCAAGGAGGGGGACAGACATGCAAATAAGCATGTATGGGATAGAGTGGGTGTGACAGAGCATACATGTGTTTACAGGGAAGCACCAGGGGGACGCTGAAGAGACAGGTTCATGGTAGGAGAGATCCCAGCTGAATCTGAAAAGAAGAGCTGGAGTCATTAGATGTGAGTTTTTGAAAGTAGGGACTGCCTAAGTGGCATCCATCAAGTGCACCGTCTCTGGCGTATAGTGGGCACCTGATAAATATTTTTAAAATAAAGAGTGAGAAAGGACATGTCTGTTGGGAACCAAAGGCACAGAATAAAATCTATCAAATGAACAAATGCATATATGAATAAATGAGCCATTTGTCAGGGAAATACTAATGCATCTCTGAAAGAGAAATCAAATGACCAGCCTCCAAAGGACAAAACAAAGATTTGGTTTTTTTCCTTTCCTATGGATCATTACCATACACTTTATTACTCGGACAGAGAACTCTGGACAATTCCTTTGGATCCACTTACATCATGATTTTTCTAACTGTATTTCACCCAACCACCAGGCCTAAATATTCCCAACTCAGGCATTTTCCCAGCTAATAGACTCTGAAAAGGCCCATCTGTGCTACACCTTAGAGAATATGGATAGTTGCCACAAATCTCGATACTTTTCAGTCTGAAGATTTTTTTTTCTGGCTATTAGGGAAAACAGATGTGCTATAGGGAATACATTTATTTTTAATAAATTTATTTATTTTTGGCTGCGTTGGGTCTTCGTTGCTGTGTGCCGGTTTTTCTCCAGTTGCAGAGATGGGGGCTACTCTTCGTTGAGATGTCATGGGCCTCTCATTGCAGTGGCTTCTCTTGTTGAGGAGCACGGGGTCTAGGTGAGCAGCCTTCAGTCGCTGTGGCTCACGGGTTCTAGAGCGCAGGCTCAGTAGTTGTGGCGCACGGGCTTCGTTGCTCCGGGGCACGTGGGATCTTCCTGGACCAGGGCTCGAACCTGTGTCCCCTGCATTGGCAGGCGGATTCTTAATCACTGAACCACCAGGAAAGGCCCCGAGGATACATTTAAATGTTAACATTGGTTGTTTCACAGTAGCGGATTTCTGAGTAACTTTTATTTTCTACTTTGTACCTTACAGTATTTTGCAAATCCTCTACGTCAGTTCTGAATTGCTTTTATAATGACAAGAAATCAGGTCAAGAAATTCCTGTGAATCTGTTGGGGGAGAATTAAATTAGGAAAGTTGTGGAACTACTTAGAAATCTACTGAGTTTTCACATTGTGGACCATTTAAAGGGAGGGTTCAGGGTGTTTTGTACTTGAGCAGAATATGGTTTTAGACATGCTCCATTCTAAGCTATTAAATACAAAATGTATAAATGTTATCTTAAATATCAAAACACAACCAAAGGCAATTTTATAGCAATTAATTTTGTGTCGCCTCCAAAGCTCCAGTTGAAAATGTCCTTGTTGTAATAAAATTCCTACGCTTCTGAACCCAGCATTTTAAGTAATGAATTTAATTATGAAGAAACTCGCTGTCACTAAAGCCTTCTTCTTAATCATACCTGTGTTTATGACAAAAAAATCTGTTGCCATAGAAATTTTAGTGTCAAAGTTGCAACTCATAAAACTTTACTGAAGTGTAAAGTAAAAATAGGAAGTGTTCTTTAGCAAAGAGAAACTTCTTCCTTAATATATTTTTAAAAACGTTGAAATTATGGACAGCAGCTGGATTTTACAAGTGAACTCATTTTGCATAACCAAAAAATCATGTGAAAAGTTCAGCAAATATCTAATTTTGGAAAATCAAATAATTTAAAGTATAACTAGGGAACTCACAAAAGACAGGAATTGCACTGGGAAAATCCACCTCAATTTAATTAAACATTTACTGAGGCTCTACTATCTTATATTAAAAATTAATATATTCATAGAGTTTTCTAAAATTGGACACCTATATAGCTTGACATTAGTTTTAAAATTGTTTTTAGTTGTCATTAAAACCCCAAATAATGGAACCAGATATGAATGACACAGTTGCAGTTGTATAATGAGACCAGGATCATTATTCACATTTAACAGTTATTTACTGATAGGTGAGCCAGTAACCATATTAAGCTTGCCGGCCAACAAGATGAGGAAGGTAAACAATGTGTTTCTTTTTAATTTATGAAATATTTCATGTATACAAAAAAGTAGAAACCAATACAACAAACAGCTTAAGAAAGGAAATTTTACAAATGAAACCTCTTGGGCATTCTTACTTGACCTCATTTCCTTCCTTCACCCAGGTGACCACAAACTTGAATTTGGTATTGACCATTAATTAACCTGCCTTTAAAAAGTTTAGTATATATTTATACATCTATAAATATTATATATCATTTTGCCTGTTTTCAAAACTTTATTTAAATAGTATCTCCCTATATGTATCCTTCTTCATCACTTCATTTTTTTCTTTTGCTCAACCTACTTTTGAAGCATATCCAGATTGATGTATATCTCTGTAATTCATTTACAACTGCTCTGTGGTAGTCTATTACTCATTCATTTATATGTTCTATATAATATTCTACTGTATGTTACAACATTATTTATTTATCCATTATCCACCTGAGGGATAGTCAGTAGGGTTTTGTGTGTGTGTGTGTGTGTGTGTGTGTGCGTGCGCTATTGTAATCTATGCATCAGTGAACATTTTTGCATACGTTTCCTTGGGCATATAGGTGGGAGCTTCTTTCTGGGAAATATCACAAGCATTTCAAATATAAGAAAATGAAAAAGGGTGGTTAAACAGTGGACTTCTGGATCCACTATTTTCTTCCCTAACTCCCAGTTAGTGGCTTGTCCAATCCTATGCACACAAAGATAATATTAAAGTTTAAAATAATATTTTATTTTTCTACGGATTGAAGATGTCCATGATGACATTATGTATATTTCACCTAAATTCCAGGCTTGTGGACACCTTGTAGATTAAAAGATACATCAACAAAAAATGATGTACCCCCTCTCAAGCCAAATGAAAGCCAAAGGACTGTAGGGCGGGCTCACACACTTATAACACCCTTGTGCTAAGGTTATAAGACCTTGCTGTGAAATGTAACAATACAGAACTATGTGCCCTTGGGCATTGTTAAAAGCCAAGTTATCAGTGCACCAGGAAGTACTCGAGGAGTTCTGGGAGCCTATGCTCTGTCATTTGAGCTGCGATGGAGGGATCTGTATAATGCTGTCCAGAAGGGAAAAGCAGGGCAATGCAGACCAGAGGCAGAAGCCAAGTTTCTAGTACTCTCCAAAAATGTACCATTTTTTTCCCCCTGCAATTCAGTGAAGGAGAACAAGTCAACCAGGCTGGGGAATATGGAAAGTGCCTACACGTGTACTGAACCGAGACTACTGCATTTAAGCCTTTGAATAGCTGGCAGGTGGTCAATTTCTTAAGCAATCTCTTGGAGATTGATATGGAGAAAGATATGGGGAGCGCTGGGGTTTTATTACCCATCACTTAGATGTTGGCACTGGCTCCTCTTCTCTCGCTCCCTGTTTCCCTCCCCCTCTTTCTCCTTCTCTTCTTCCCATTTTACTTTGTCTCCTGTCATTCTCTGTTATAATTAAAACAAATAGAAAACATTGCAGGTGTCTGCTATAAAACATCTGCAGATACTGTACGTTGCATGGGGAAAAAAAAAGCAGCTGCAAATTGTGTAATTTGGTCTTTAAAGAAAAACCTGAAAGACATTTCTGGAAACAAATACATCTTTTATCCTGGTAGACGTTGAATTTTCTTTTTGTTTGTACTTCAGCCCAGTTCATCACCGTTTTCTCACTGCCTTGCACAGAAAGTTTCAGCGCTAACCAGTGACTGTTGTCCCTATTTTAGAAGAGATGGGGGATTTCTGGAATGATGGCTTAAAATGGGGAAACGGTGACTGCAGGGTCTGGTGCAGTTTCAGACAGTGTTTCTCTCAGTCAAAACAAAACCTAAGAATGACAGCATCTGTAAGTTACTAAACGTGGGAAGAAAGTAAAAATATGCTGAAATATTATCTCCAATAGTTGGAAGGGACCTGCCTTCCCCAAAGGAAATCAATATATTGGCATGGATAACACTGGGGACACCCCATGCTTTCTTGGGTTATCCATTCAGTCTGCAAGTGATTTTTTTTTTTTTTTTGCGGTACGCGGGCCTCTCACTGTCGTGGCCTCTCCCGTTTCTGAGCACAGACTCCGGACGCGCAGGCGCAGCGGCCATGGCTCACGGGCCCAGCCGCTCCGCGGCATGTGGGATCCTCCTGGACCGGGGCACGAACCCGTGTCCCCTGCATCGGCAGGCGGACTCTCAACCACTGCGCCACCAGGGAAGCCCTGCAAGTGATTTTTAACAATCTCTTTCTAGGGTGTTCCCCACTAGGTATTCCAGTTTTAGCTTGAGGTTCAGCTTCCTCTCCCTTGATTTTCAAATTTCCCAAAGCAGTAGAGTAGGTACAAGGGCTGGGGAAGCCAGGTTAGCAACAAAGAGCTCAAATTCTCCAGTCAGAAGGAGCTGGGATTTAGATACTGGCTCTACCTCTGAATATGATCATTGGACAAGTTGCTGAACTGCTTGATGCTTTTGTTTCCTCACCTGTAACACAGAGCCAGTCATCCTATGTGTATCACGCTCCTAATTCTTGTGAGTCCAGAAGGAGATAATGCATACGAAGTATTTACTTATACAGTGCCTTGCATGGTAAATGCTCCAGAAAGGATAGACAACAAATGCAGTGATAGTTTTTTAAGGAACTTCCTTAAAAACTAAAACTAGAGTTACCATATGATCAAGCAATCCCACTCCTGGGCATGTATCTGGAGAAATACCTAATTTGAAAAGATACATGCACCCCAGTGTTCATAGCAACACTATTTACAATAGCCAAGACATGGAAGAAATCCAAATGTCCATCCACAGATGAATGGATAAAGATGTGATATTATACACAATGGAATATTACCCAGCCATAAAAAGATTGAAATAATGCCATTTGCAGTGACATGGATGGACCTAAAGATTATCATACTAAGTGAAGTCAGACAGAAAAAGACAAATATCATACAATATCGCTTATATGTGGGCTCTAAAAAAATTATACAAATGAACTTATTTACAAAACAGAAATAGGGGCTTCCCTGGTGGCGCAGTGGTTGGGAGTCCGCCTGCCGATGCAGGGGACACGGGTTCATGCCCTGGTCCGGAAGGATCCCACATGCCGCGGAGCGGCTAGGCCCGTGAGCCATGGCCACTGAGCCTGCGCGTCCGGAGCCTGTGTTCCGAAACGGGAGAGGCCACGGCAGTGAGAGGCCCACGTACCGCAAAAACAAAACAAAAACAAACTTATGGTTACCAAAAGAGAAGAGCGGGAATAAATTAGGAATTTTGGATTAACAGATGCACACTACTATATATAAAATAGATAAACAATAAGGATCTACTATAGCAAAGGGAACTAAATTCAATATCTTGTAATAACATGTAATGGAAAAGAATCTGAAAAAGATATTCTTTTATATGTATACATATAAACATATATGTATATACATATATGTATGTGTATATAAATATATATGTATATGTATAACTGAATCACTTTGCTGTATACCTGAAACATTATAAATTCACTATACTTCAATAAAAAAATAAACAAAAAAACGATAGTGATAGTGAAGGCAGAGGTGGTGGTGATACCTTTGCTTCCCCTCATTTTAGAGCCCCATACTGTCACCTTGGCTGGGTCACGTATGTACATATATACATATAAAACATACTTACATATGTACCTCCACCCATCCAATTATTCATTCATTCATTCAACAAATATTATAGACCTTTATTAGGTGCCAGGCATCATTCTAAAGTTCTATAACACAGTACATGTATTTGTGTTCATTAATTTTTAAATAAAGAAAAACAAAAAGCATCCAATTAGTAACAACTTAACAGAAATGAATAATGAAAGACATGCATATACATTCTCAGGAAATGAACATTAGGTTGAAGTGAAGGGCCTTGGTTATTAGTCAGGCTGTATTTCCACACTTATGTTAAATGTGTAGTGCCTCCTGTTGTTCCTTTTGCCGCTGGTAGCTAACCTTTGCATAATAAATTAAACTTCCCTTGGGAGAAACACAAAACCCTTGAAAGCTTTCTCGATCCCAGCAGAGAAATTTATAAACCCCAGTCCCGGGCCGAAGGATTTGGAAACCTTCACCACGTTAGCACCATCACTTTCTGAATGGGTTTTCTGGTTGACCCAAATTTTATTTTGTTTGAGGGTATAGCCATCAGGCAAATTTTCTTTCTGAATTCAATGGTAAATATTTGTTCCTTTCTTTTTCACTACAACATGGTTTCCTGCTGGTCTTCTTGCCTTTGTTTCTTTCCTTTCCATTGTATACCGCATGCTCATCTTCCCTGAACGCCAGGCTATCATTCATTTCATTCATTCATTCATTCTCTTTCACTCAATCAACACTTATCAAATGTCCACTAGCACCAGGAACTCTTCTCCTTAATCACCAGTAATGCTACCCTATCATATACTGAATCAAGGCCAAAGCCTTCACTCCAATTCCACCCTTAGAGTTTATCTTATTTCCATCATGACTGTCCAGATTGGTAGCAGGAGAGTCCTTTACACATACACTATATTCATTTTCACTTTTATGCCTCTGTTCTCCAACAGCATCTTCCCTACCAGCAAATTTTCAACCATTATTACCCTTCTTATCATTAAAAGTCTTGCTCAAGACTCATTTCTTTTATGTAGTATTCTTGACAATTCTAGCTTGGTTATTCCCAGACTTTGGACTTCATGGATGTGTAAATGAAAAAAAAAAACAAACAAAAAAGACAAAAACAAAACAAAAACCAAAACAGGGACCAATATAAGGTTGCTAGGTTGCTACTTTTTTCTTTTATTGTAAAGTAAGTACACTTTAAAATATGGGTTACCAGCTCCTATTATCACTACTTCATAAAAGAAAGGCCATTTTCATTTTTCACAGAACTGGAACAAAGAGTTTTTAAATTTGTATGGAAACACAAAAGACTCCAAATAGCCAAAGCCATCCTGAGAAAGAAAAACAGAGCTGGATGAATCAGGCTCCCTGACTTCAGGCTATACTACAAAGCTACAGCCATCAAAACACTATGGTACTGGCACAAAACCAGAAATATAGATCACTGGAACAGGATAGAAAGCCCAGAGATAAACCCACGCACCTATGGTCACCTAATCTATGACATAGGCAGCAAGAATATACAATGGAGGAAAGACAGTTTCTTCAGTAAGCAGTGCTGGGAAAACTGGAGAGCAACATGTAAAAGAATGAAATTAGAACATTCTCTAAAATCATACACAAAAATAAACTCAAAATGGATTAAAGACCTAAATGTAAAACCAGATACTATAAAACTACTAGAGGAAAACATAGGCAGAACACTCTTTGACATAAATTGCAGTAATATCTTTTTGGATCTGTCTCCTAGAGTAATGGAAATAAAAACAAAAATAAACAAATGGGACCTAGTGAAACTTAAAAGCTTTTGCACAGCAAAGAAAACCATAAACAAAACAAAAAGACAACATCCAGAATGGGAGAAAATATTTGCAAATGATACAACTGACAAGGAATCAATCTCCAAAATATACAAACAGCTCATACAGTTCAATATCAAAAAAACAAATAACCCAATAGAAAAATGGGCAGAACATCTAAAAAGACATTTCTCCTAAGAAGACATACAGATGGCCAAAAGGCACATGAAAAGATGCTCCACATCACTAATTATTGGAAATGCAAATCAAAACTACAATAAGGTATCACCTCACACCAATAAGAATGGCCAACATAAAAAAGTCTCCAAATAATAAATGCTGGAGAGGATGTGGAGAAAAAGGAACCCTCTACACTGTTGATGGGACTGTAAATTGGTACAGCCACTATGGAGAACAGTATGGAGGTTCCTTAAAAAACTAAAATAGAGCAACCATATGATCCTGCAATCCCACTCCTGGGCATATATCAGGAGAAAAACATAATTCAAAAAGATACAACCACCCCAATGTTCATAGCAGCACTAGTTATTGTACAATAGCCAAGACAGGGAAGCAACCTAAGTGTCCATCGACAGATGAATAAAGAAGATATGGTATACACACACACACACACACACACACACAATGGAATATTACTCAGCCATAAAAAAATTAAATAATGCCACTTGCAGCAACATGGATGGATCTAGCAATTATCATACTAAGTGAAGTAAGCCAGATAAAGACAAATATCATATGATATCACTTATATGTGGAATCTAAAAAATTATACAAATGAACTTATTTACAAAACACAAATAGACTCACAGACATAGAAAACAAACTTATGGTTACTAAAGGGGAAAGTGAGGGGGGGATAAGTTAGGATTTGGGGACTGACATATACACACTACTATATAAAATAAGATAACCAACAAGGACTTAACTCGTACAGCACAGGGAACTCTACTCAATATCTTGTAATAACCTATAATACAAGAGAAAGTAAAAAAACAATATATATATTTTTTATATATATGTATAACTGAAAACTAACACAACACTGTAAATCAACTGTATTTCAATAAAACTTAAAAAAAAGAAAGGCCATTTTAACCCAAATAGGATGGGGAAAATCCATAATCTTAGAATAAAGAGGAGTTCATTAAACACATTTAACTTTACAAAAAACATATTTATGTTTCCTTATTTTTTTCATTTTACCATGAATATCCACTCATGAGCCAGCATGTAGGAAGCACTCACATATAGCATTCTTTGATGCTAAACAAAGTGGGTCAGAAATGCATGATCTTCTTCCAATTTGGCAGGGAAATGACAACTCCTAGCAAGATGATTATTACTACTTCAGGTACTAAGTACCTTTTAATCATATCACTTAATTTAATCCTCACAGCAATTCTATTAATGTTCCCATTCGACAGGTAAGGAAAGGAAGGCTTAAAGAATTTGTTACTTTCTCAAAGTAGCAGAGCTAGCAAGTGGTGAAGTTACTATTCAAATTCATGTCTATATAGTTCCATAGCCCATGTTCTAAAACTTTATGCAATGCTATCTCTCAGAAGTGCAAAATATGAAAGGTCTAATTCACTGTAGATTTCTTCCCAAGCCACACAAATTCCAAAGTTGACTGAACACTTTGAGTTGACTCGAAGTTTATCCAGAATTTTTCAACCTTGGCACAGATATTTTGAGCCAGATAATTCTTGGCTGTGGGGGGCTCTTCTGGACACTGCAGGATACTTCGCAGCATCCCTGGCTTCTACCCACTAGATGCCAGTTGTACTCCCTTCGCAGTTATAATAATCAAAAATATCTTCGGACACTGCCAAGTGTCACCTGAGGGGCAAAACTGCCCCTAGTCAAGAACCACTGGTTTAATTCAGTCTTGCTGTATGGACGCATCTAAAGACCTAAACATTACACAAAAGTGGGAATAGTTGTACTGTGCACAAACATATTTTCTATGAGTAGCTCTGTAAGATAGTTTAAATAAGCAACAGCATTGTCATTTAATTCAAATACCATTTAAAACATTACTCAAGACGATGTTTTTTTTAAAGAAATTTAGCTTATGAAAGAAAACAATTTTATTTTGCTTATTTTAAGAGGATAGTTCCAAAAATTTATTTCAAACAAGAAAAGCAGTAACAATTAAATCCTTTATAAGGTTAACATGTAAAGGATGTTCAGGGAATAATCGACACCATCCAGTTGAAAAGGCTTCCTTCTGATACGATACAACCACTAGCAAGATCAAAAAGTCTCTCAAGACTGAACATAGATGGCAGCGAGATATCAAATGGGACCTGAGAAAAAGCATAAAAGTGTTCATGAAATACATTGTTCCAAACTGTTGACTGAAGTAACGTTCTCAAATACCAATTCCATGTAATAATTTTATGTGAAAGATTTTTAACTCTTGCCTAAGGTAAGACACAAAATTTCACATCTCTACCCTGCTGAAATGTCACATATATCATTTTCTATCCTATGAAGATTCATATCTATGAGTCTATAAAAACAGCCTACAGATTCATATCTGTAAATCTATAAAAATGAACCTACAAAACAGCAGACACTCATATAAATATGGACCATTTGTATTTATATAATCATTGTATATGATTGTAAGTGTAGGAATTTTGGCCCAGTTACTAATGAACCACTTTCCTCCATAACACATTGCCCAGTTGACAAGTCTCCCTCCCTCATTTTGAGCTTAAATCCTGACATGGTGAAGCAAAAATTATGTTTGGAGCTCACTCTTTCTGAAAGAAACACCTAGTTACCATGCTGAGGACTAGTGCAGCCAAAGTCATCTGAGCAGCCTGAAAGATGGAAAATAAAGACTACTTTTGGGGTCATAGCACTGGTTATTTGAGTGGGAGAAGGGCAAGAAGGAGAGAACAAACATAAAGGAAGGAAATAAATGTTTACTGGGGACGCACTTCACGCAGACTTAGACACTTTTGAAGATGTATGAGAAACATCACGGAGAATGGTCACAATGAATTAGATCCTTGGGGCCCTGAATCCTGGTAAGAAACTAGAGGACAGGGGCTTCCCTGGTGGCGCAGTGGTTGCGTGTCCGCCTGCCGATGCAGGGGAACCGGGTTCGCGCCCCGGTCTGGGAGGATCCCACGTGCCGCGGAGCGGCTGGGCCCGTGAGCCATGGCCGCTGAGCCTGCGCGTCCGGAGCCTGTGCTCCGCAACGGGAGAGGCCACAGCAGAGGGAGGCCCAAATATCACAAAAAAAAAAAAAAAAAAAAAGAAACTAGAGGACAAGTTTTTTTAAATGTATTGTCTGCTTGTTAAATGAAACTTTTATTCTCAAGAAAACATAACGAACTTAAAAGTAGAGGCTGGTTTTCATTTCTTATTCTTCATTTTATTGGATTAAAAAAATGATCAAAGTATTCCAATGCTTTCTATAACTTCGGATAATAAAGAGGTGAAAAAATTAATAATATCCTCCTTTTTTACTCAATCCTGAAGTAATCAGTGTTAGCAGTTTAAAGAATATCTTTCCAAAACTTTAAAAATCCTCATACAAATGTATAATCATGTGGGTTTTTTTTTTCCTTTTTTTCTTTACTTTTTTTTGAAATAGGATAACTAGATTTCCATTATTTGCTTTTACAATTACCAATATGTAAGAGAAATCCCACCTTAACCAATTCAGGGAGGCAGAATAACCACATGGAGGTTAAAAGTGTACATTCTGGAGTAAGACTGCTTGGTTCACTCAGACCTCACCATATACCAGCTATGTGAGGCTGAGTAAACTATTTGATCTGTTTAAATTTTAATTTCCTAATTTCACTACCCCAGTCCTTGGAAAACACAAATATGCTTTCTGTCTGTGTGTATAAGCCTGTTCTGTATATTTCATAAAAATGGAACCATACAGTATATGACCTTTTATGTCTGGCTTCTTTAACTTAACATAATATTTTGGAGGTTCATCCATTGATGCTGTGTGCATCAATACTTTGTTCCTTTTTATGACTAATGCTCCATTTTATGAATACACCACATTTTGTTTATCCATTCATATGCTGATGGACATTTGTGCTGTTTCCACCTTTTGGCCACTGTGAAGTGTTACTGTTAAATACATGTTTTGTTTGAACATCTGATTTCAATTTGGGGGGCGTCCATATCTAGGAATGAAATTACTGAATCACATGGTAATTCTATGTAAGTTATTGAAGAACCACCAAACTGTTTTACTCTATGTTTTACGTAGAGGCTGCAACATTTTACATTCCCACTATTAATGTATGATGGATCTAATTTTTTCACATCCTCTCCAACATGTATTTTCTTTTTCACTGTACAGGTTTCAGGTGTATAGCATTATAATTTGATGTCTGTATATACTACAAAGTGATCACCATCACAACTCTAGCTGCCATCACCATCATAAAGTTGACCCCCCTCACCTATTTTGCCCACTCCCCAATCCCTTCCCCCTCTGGTAACCACTAATCTATTCTCCATATCTATGAGTTTGTTTTCATTTTATTTTGTTTACTTGTTTTGTTTTTAGGTTCCACATATGAATGAAATCATACAGTATTTGTCTCTCTCCATCTGACTTTTTTCACTTAGCATAATAACCTCAAGATCCATCCATGTTGTCACAAATGGCAGGATTTCATTCTTTTTTATGGCTGAGTAATATTTCATTGTATTTACACCCCGTCTTCTTTTATCTATTCATCTATCAATGGATATTTAGGTTGTTTCCATATGAACACAGGAGTATATGTATTTTTTCAAATTAGTGTTTTCATGTTCTTTGGATAAATACCCAAAAGTGGAATAGTTGGGTCATATGGCAGTTCTATTCTCAATTTTTGAGGAATCTCCACACTGTTTTCCAGAGTGGCTACACCAATTTATAGTCGCACCAATGGTGTACAAAAGTTCCCTATCTCCATATCTTCTCCAACATTTGTTACTTCTTGTCTTTTCGATAATAGTCATTCTAACAGGTATGAGGTGATATCTACTTATGGCTTTGATTCGCATTTTCCTAATAATTAGTGATGTTGAACACAGTTTCATGTGACTATTAGCCATCTCTATGTTTTCTTTGAAAAAATGTCTATTCAGATCCCCTGCCCATTTTTTAATTGGGTTGTTTGGGGGGTTTTTGTTTGTTTGTTTTTGTTGAACTGTATGAGTTCTTCATATATTTTGGATATTAACTGCTTACTTAATATATGATTTGCAAATATCTCCTCCCACTCAGTGTGTTACCTTTTCATTCTGATAATGGTTTCCTTCACTGGGCAGAAGCTTTTAGTCTGATGTAGTCCTCTCTGTTTATTTTTGCTTTTGTTTCCCCTGTCTTTGGAGCCAGATCCACAAAAACATTGCTAAGATTGATGTTAATGAATTTACCATCTATGTTTTCTTCTAGGAAGTTTATGATTTCAGGTCTTACATTCAAGTTTTCTATCCATTTTGAGTTAATTTTTTCAATTCCATATTTCAAAACTTAACTTTTTTATTGAGCACTTAAAAAAAATTATAGTTGATTTACAATGTTTCAGGTATACAGCACAGTGATTCAGTTATACATACATTTATCTATCTATACTTTTTCAGATTTTTTCTTTTTTAATTGAAGTATAGTTAATTTACAATGTTGTGTTGTTTCAATTGTACAGCAAAGTGATTCAGTTATACATATGTATATATTCTTTTTCAGATTCTTTTCCATTATAAGTTATTACAAGGCACTGAATATAGTTCCCTGTGCCATACACAAGGTCCTTGTTGTTTATCTATATAATAAGTATGTAACTATTAATCCCAAACTCCTAATTTATCTCCCCTCAACCCCCCCCCCATCCCCTTTGGTAACCATAAGCTTGTTTTCTATGTCTGTGAGCCTATTTTTGTAAATAACTTCATTTGTATCATTTTTCTAGATTCCACATATAAGTGATATCATATGATATTTGTCTTTCTCTGTCTGACTTACTTCACTTAATGTGATAATCTCTAGATCCATTCAGGTTGCTGCAAATGGCATTATTTCATTCTTTTTTAAGGCTGAATAATATTCCATTGTATATAATACATTATACATGTCTTGGGTATCATAAATAGTACTTCTATGAACACTGGGGTGCATGGATCTTTTCAAATTAGAGTTTTCTCCAGATATAGTTTTTGATTGGGTTGTTTTTTTTTATATTGAGCTGTATAAGTTGTTTGTATATTTTGGAAATTAATCCCTTGTCAGTTATATCATTTGCAAATATTTTCTCCCATTCTGTAGGTTGTCTTTTCATGTTGTTTATGGTTTCCTTTGCTGTGCAAAAGCTTTTAAGTTTAATTAGGTCCCATTTGTTTATTTTTGTCTTTGTTTCCATTACTCTAGGAGGAGAATCCAAAACTTTACTGTTGTGATTTATGTCAAAGAGTGTTCTGCCTATGTTTTCCTCTCGGAGATTTATGGTATCCAGTCTTACATTTAGGTCTTTGATCCATTTTGGGCATACTTTTGTATATGGATGTTAGAGAATGTTCTAATTTTACTATTTTATTTGTTGCTGTCCAGTTTTCCCAGCACCACTTATTGAAGAGACTTTCTTTCCTCCATTGTATATTCTTGCCTCCTTTGTTGCAGATCAATTGACCATAAGTAGGTGGGTTTATTTCTGAGCTGTCTATCCTGTTCCATTCATCCATGTGTCTGGTTTTTGTGCCAGTACCATACTGTTTCAATTACTGTAGCTTTGTACTATAGTCTGAAGTCAGGGGGCCTGATTCCTCCAGCTCCATTCTTCTTTCTCAAGATTGCTTTGGCTATTTGGGGTCTTTTGTATTTCCATACAGATTTTAAAACTTTTTGTTCTAGTTCTGTGAAAAATGCCATTGGTAATTTGATAGGGATTGCATTGAATCTGTAGATTGTCTTGGGTAGTATGGTCATTTAAAAAATATTGATTCTTCCAATCCAAGAACATGGTATATCTTTCCATCTGTTTGTGTCATCTTCAGTTTCTTTCATCAGCATCTTACAGTTTTTGCTGTACAGGTCTTTTGCCTCCTTAGGTAGGTGTAGTCCCAGGCATTTTATTCTTCTTGATGTAATGGTAAATGGGATTGTTTTCTTAATTTCTCTTTCTGATATTTTGTTCTTAGTGTATAGAAATGCAACAGATTTCTGTATATTAATTTTGTATCCTACAACTGAATTCATTGATGAGCTCTGTTTTCTGGTGACATCATTAGGATTTTCTATGTATACTATCATGTCATCTGCAAACAGTATTACTTTTTCCTTTCCAATTTGGATTCTTTTTATTTGTTTTTCTTCCCTGATTGCTGTGGCTAGGACTTCCAAAACTATTTTGAATAAAAGTGGCAAGAGTGGGCATCCTTGTCCTGTTCCTGATCTTAGAGGGAATTCTTTCAGCTTTTCACCATTTTGAGTTAATTTTTGTGTATGGTGTACTATAGTGCTCTACTTTCATTCTTTTGCATGTGGCTGTCCAGTTTTCCCAACATCATTTATTGAAGAGACTATTCTTTCTCCATTGTATGTTCTTAGCTCCTTTGTTGTAAATTAATTCTCCATATATGTCTGGGTTTATTTCTGGGCTCTCAATTCTGTTCCATTGATCTATGTGTCTGTTTTTGTGCTAGTACCATACGGTTTTTATTAATATAGTTTTGTAGCATAGTTTGAAATCAGGGAGTGTGATACCTACAACTTTGTTCTTCTTTCTCAGGATCGTTTAGGGTCTTTTGTGGTTCCATACACATTTTAGTATTCTTTGTTCTATTTCTGTGAAATATGCCATTGGAATTTTGATAGGGATTGAACTGAATTTGTAAATTGCTTTGGGTAATATGGTCATTTTAACAATATTAGTTCTTCCAATCCATGAACACATAATATCTTTCCATTTATTTGTGTCTTCTTCAATTCTTTCACCAGTGTCTTATAATTTACAGTGAACAAGTCGTTCACCTCCTCGGTTAAATTTTCTTCCCATGGGCTCTGTGGCACTTTGGACACTTTTCCAGCTTCAGCTTTTGGAAATTTTATGGAAGGTTCTGGGTCTTCCATAGGGAACTTCTCAAGAAAAGTTAGGTTCCAGGTGAAATTACTGAATTTCTTTCTTTGTCATTCAACAGAGATAACATGGGCAATCACATAATTACTGAGAAGTCTTGTATGTGTTTAGAAAATAGCTTTGAGTCCAAATTGTCCAGGATAAGGTACCAGAGAATCTTGGTTCCTTTTCCTGGATTAGGAAACACTTTGTAGAAAGAAAGGAAAAAACACCTTGGTAGGTAGCAGATTGTAATTTAGTTCAAGCAGGTTATGGTTCAAGGAGCAATATTAAAGAAATGATGATTTTGCCTGCCTAGAGAGAATAAAAGTCTGAAACAGTACAAGGAAGGGAAAGGAAGTTAATCAAGGTGGGGCACACTGAAGGGATTCATTAAAATCTGGCCTGGACTTGAACTTGTTTGGGGGAGTTCTGAAAGCCATTGGAAAGTTAAAGGTTTTTTTGCCAATGCTATACTTTATATGAGTTTCTGCATGAAAACTAGATTTTATCATAATGAAAGATTTTATTACTTCTGTTCCTTTGTTCTATTTTCCTTGATTGAAACAAAAATCATATGGTATTCAAAGTATCTATGCTTTTTCTTAAGCCACTGAGTTTTTATCGAGCACCTAATTTGAGACGTCTTCTTGCTTCTCTCAGCCCAGTGTCATTTGTCTTTTCATTGATTCTAAGTGTTAATGACCAAGAAAAAAGGGAGAAAAAGCCAAATAACCACTAATCAATTAGATTTGCCTACTCTTGTAATTGGTAAGCAGGATGTAAAAAACTGCAAGCTTTGTGAAACGACTGGATTTAACTTTGTGTCCTTTCAAGAACCTTAAAATACAGAGTCACAGCCATTAAAAGAAAAAACAATAGCTTCGACGTAGGAAAGAAAATACTGGTTTTTTTGTTGTTGTTGTTCAACCACAAATATTTATTGAGCACCTACTATATGTCAGTCACTATGTCAATCACGCTAAGCACCATGTGAGCCTCAATTTTCTCATCGGCAAAATGAAAAATTTTGCTTCTCAACAGAGAAACAATGGGCATCTTGGGCAGGACAATTCTTTGTGCAAGTCTGTCCCCTGCCGTCTAAACGACATGAACTCTACCTTGAAATTGGTTCAATCCAATGACGCCCCCACACATTTCCCAAGGGCCCCTAGGGGCCATTTCCACCCTGGATGGAGAATCCCAGGCCTACCCTCTACGATTTCAGGAGCCAGGGAAAGTGGAGAAGCCCTGTAACTGGCAGATTTAGGATGATGCCGAGTCCCAAGAAGAGCAGCTTCTGGACCATGTTTCCAGGGAACTGAGCCACACAGTGGCCCCAGGGTGACATCAACATCCTAGGGGCTCTTGGTTTTGGCTCCTGAGTCAGAACTCCTACTCCCTATATGCAGCCACGATACAATCCAGGAACTTCAGTTTCTGTTCCCAGCTGAGCCTGGGGTTCATTCTGAAGAAGATTAAGCAGAATGAGAGGGAGCTGCGACTGCTCATGCTGTATCCTCCTGGATGCCAGAGTCGCGAGGGTAGCAGGGGGGCCCCCATCCAGCTGGCGGTGCCAGGCACCCCTTACCGGGCACTGGATGTGCAGCCGGCCGGCCCGTACCAACAGCAAATACTGTTTTTATCTAGCATTCTCATATATACCTTTTTCTACCATGTTTTCTATCTCTTCTTTATATATCACCTGAGTCTTTGAAGTTAGTGATTTATTGGATTTTTTTTTGGACTGGGGAAAAAACATGCATTCCAAAGTAGAAAGGATAATACAATACTAGCTTACTTAAGAGCTGATATCATGAATGACTGGTGACCCATCTAATAAAAGTTCCAGATGAGAGGGAACTAGATGTATTTGGTTTCACTATACTTTATATGATCGAGAGAATCCCAATACCAACAATGTTATTCTCCGCAATCTAACAGAAACAGCACCTAACTCTTAGGAAGGTGAGAAGGGCTTATATACAACTCTATCCGACCACAGGAAATTTCACACTTTGCTGCAAACAAGATTATCTTTTGCATCACTCTAATTTTTGTATTAATAAAACTTTAAATATAGCAGAAAAGTTTTCTTAAACATGAGATCAAAGGGTCATATTGGTAAGGTGGTAGAAATCTTCTAAATTAAAATTTAAAGAAGTAACTATTATAAAGACATTTTGCAGAGAACAAGAAAATTAGAAATTAAAGACAGGATTACAGCTGAGAAAGCATATGTTCAGGAAATTGGTTCAATTGTTGTACTGCCTAAGAATAGAATCTGTTCTTCGTAAATCATCAACCCCATCACCATCACTGTCACTGACACTCTACAACCACTCAGCCCTGGCTATGCATGGCATTTCCTTGAGCTCTTGAGCAGAGTTCACCTTTTAATAAAGGACAATTCCTGCTCAGATATATTGTCCCACATGGTCAGGAAACCAAAGGTTTCAGTCCAGACAAAAACATTTCAGCAACATAAGGAGCCCTGTCTCCATTTTCACATCTAAGTAGATGCCAAAGATGTTTTGAACAATGGAACAATGGCCTCTTTATTGAAACACATGAAGAGCACCTCCATGAGAGGAGATATATTGAGGGACACTACATTCACTGGGATGTATGTTTCAAAATCAATTTTATGTGATGTTCATACTTTACAGTTGTGGTACAAGAGAAAATCCATATTTGGTCTTTGTCCCAGTTTCTTGGCATAGAGGTCCTAAATCCCTTGGAAGTTTTCTTTTGTAGGTTAATAAGATGACTAAGGTGGGGAAAGGTGCCTAGATAGCTTCAGGATGGGGTTGGTCACCAGGAAAACCAACCATGTGATTAGAGTTAAACTTTCAGCCCAGTGCCCCCGACCTTCACGGAGGGGAGAGGAACTGGACATTGAGTTCAGTCACCAATGGCCAATGACTGAATCAATCATGCCTCCGTAACGAAACTTCCACAAAAACCCCGTAATGACACATGTTGAGGAACTTCTTGGTTGGTAAACAAATTGATGTACTGGGAGGGTGACGCACCTGGAGAGGGCATGGAAACTCTGCTCCTCCCAAACCCTCATATCTTGCCCTATGCATCTTTTCTATTTGGCTATTCCTCAGTTGTATCCTTTATAATAAACTGGTAATCATACGTGCAGTGTTATCCTGAGTCCTGTGAGTCTTTATAGCAAATTATCGAACCTTAGGGGGCATCATGGGAACTCCTGAATCTGCAGTCTGCTGGGACAGAAGTATGGGTAGCCTGGGCAGCTCATTTACAGCTGGCATCTGAAGTGGGGGCATTCTTGGATTGAGCCCTTAATCTGTGGGAGTCTGTGCTAACTCTGGGTAGTAGCGTCAGAACTGAATTGTTGGGCACCCAGTTGGTGTCAGAGAACGGTAGAATTGGCTGGTATCAGGAAAAACCCCACAAGAGTCGTATCTGGTATTATGTAGATTAGGGCAGTGCTCAGCTGGTGAATGTCTTTGGGGCCTTTGGGGCTTTCTCCTGCACTCCTCCTCCTCCTCCCTTGCACCCCTTCTGCACACATTGCCCTTCATACCCTACCCCAGGCTGAGCCAAGGTACTACGTGATGAAAAATGATAGAGCTGGCAGCGATATCTCCATTATGGGTATATGCTTTTTATAGGGAACTATTTAACAAAACAATCTTTTAAGACCAAAAGAGACCATTAAGAAAAAAGTAAAAGTTTAGGCTGTGCATATCCAGGCTTATTCTGACACTCAAGAGTCTAAGTCCCAGAGAAAAGAGCCTTTGAAACCCTATTGTGCAGAAAGAACAGCTGCTCTCTCACTCCAGGAAAGTCTCTGTCACCATATAAAAAACTAATAAAGGGTCTCAAAGAGGGCAAATGCCCTTTAAAATATCAAAAGCTCTAATCAGAACAGGAAGCGGAGTTATACAACCAACAATGAAGTGCATAAAGGCTAGATGCAAGTTTTCGGCTGATGGTTCAGTGCTTATAATCAGAGGTTGGGGGAAGAATTAAAGGAAAAGTGTTCTTGGGTAGATGACTGAACAGAAATGCTTATAGTCAATGTGTTGTAAAACTGATTGTGTATTCCTCACTCTCTGTGGAGATGTGAGCATAAATTCCGATATAGTTCTATGCGTGATGACACTGTTCTTTACATCATTGCCTTTATTTGCATAAAATGGTTTTAAAGCTTTACCAAGTCCTTGTTTTTTTTACTCTGGGAAAAAATGTTTCTCTGAAAAAGGAAGCCTGCATTTATTGAGGATTGGATATGGGCTCGAATCTTTCTTTTACAGACTTTATATCATTGTAAATTAACTGTTAAAACAGAGGTCAAAGGAAAATGTGACTGAACTGTGGGGTCACACTGTAGAAGGTATTTTTAATCATGAGTGGGTGACATGTGTATGATGTTTTCCCCTTACTTCTACATTAGAAAATAAACTTTCAATCAGAAAGTGTGTTTCCAAGTTCCTTTAGAACTCTTCTGATTCCAGTAAATAAGGATTAATGGAGCACTCTTATGTATTCATCACCAGTCAGGGATCTTCATTTTTTATTATTATTTTTAACTCACTGTTGCAGTTCAGGTTCCTGGGAAGCAGTCCCTGAGATGGAACTTAGCTTTCAGGAAGTTTATCGGGGCAAACCCTTGGGATCAACACCCGTGGGGAAAGGTAAGAAAAGCAGGATTAGGCAGAGGGGGAAGATGGGCTGCAATGCAGACACAACAACCCCCTGCCAACCCCATGGGGAGCTTTGAAGCTGGAGTGGCCCTTCAGAGTTGTCCCAACTCTTGTGGGGGGGGTCGGGTCATTGCATACCCATATCAGCCAGTAATTAGATACAGATACCCCCCCAACCCACCCCTGCCCAAAAAGGCCATGTCCATTAGACAGGGGCGGTTCCTGGAGAGGGTTGAGAGCTGACGGCTGCTGGTCAGCACATTCCCAGAGCTGGGAAAATAAGTTCTTCGGTCTGGAAGGGGAGCTCTTAGTGGCTCAGAGAAGGGGCCACCCAGGCGTAAATATTTAATTCAGTGGTTAACAATAGAACCAATAAACAAATGGCAATATGGCAAAACGCATACTAGTATATAACCAATACAAGCTAACAGGAGATTTAAAGTACTGAGAATTTTTATACCAAATTTCTAGAGGCTTCTTTTCTGGGTCATGGTAAAACAAACTTAATACCTTTCCAGTATCATTTCTATTAATCATATTATTTGATTACCCTTAAGAACATTTCCCCCTCTAGAGTATGAGGAAGAGAATTAGAAACTAAGGAGTAGGAAGAAGATTCAGAAATATCTTCCCTCAAATAATATCCCTCCCCATACACTTAAATATGAAGAAATTCAATAATTTCTCCTGAAGCCTAACTTTTCTTGAGAATTCCCTATGGAAGCCCTAGAACCTTACATAAAATTTTTTCCAAAAGCGGAAGCTGGAAATGTGTCCAGGGGCCCACAGTGCCCATGGAAGGAGCAAGAGACTGCAGTCAGGTGGGTGTGGGAGGAGAGGCTGCATGCAGCAGGGGCGTTTCGTGGTGGATGGGCATGGTAGGGGGAGTTTAAGGGCAGCTGGGCAGTCGGGCAAAGGCAGTGCAGCAGGGTAGTTAGAAACGTGATCTGAGCAGCCAGTCTGCCTGGGTGTAAATCCTGGCTCTGACATTAACTAGCTAAGGGACCTTGGGCAAGCCGCTTAAATATCTCACACGTAAAATAAGGATTTGTTTTTTACAGACCTCTATACAGAAACGGAAACCTTAAGTCACATGCTGAACTTCAGACGGTATGTGTGGATTAATGTCCTGCTGCTGCTGTAACAAATGTAAGACAAACCTAGTGGAGTACAACACACGCTTGTTCTCTTACAGTCCTGGAGGTAAGAAATCTGAATTCAGTTTGGCTGGGCTAAAGTCAAGGTGTCAGCAGGGCTGGTTCCTTCTGGAGACTCTCAGCAAAGAATCTGTTTCTTTGCCTATTTTAGCATCTAGAGGCCACCTGTTTTCCCTGGTTTATAGCCCCTTTTCCATCCTCAAAGCACATCTCTCCAATCTTCACCTCCATCATCATGTTGCCTTCTCCTCTTCTGCTGTCAAGTCTGCCTCTGCCTCCCTTTTACAAGGATACTTGTGACTACATTTAAGTCCCGCCTGAATAATCCAGGATAATCCCCCCCATCTCAATATACTTAATTTAATCACGTCTGAAGAGTCCCTTTGGCCATATAAGGTAACAGGTTCTGGGGATTAGGATGTGGACATCTCTGGGGGGCCATGAGTCAGCCTACCACAATGTGTGATTAAATGAGATGGCTTAGTTCATAAGAATGTCATATTTCTATCCTATCTTCTCAACAGAGTTTTGGTAATTGAAATTATTGAATTAATTCTGTGGAAAAAATTCATGGCGTTCCTGCCGATACCTGCTGTGCCAGAAGTTACTAGTGCTCGCTGAAGTACATACTTGTTCCTCTATGGTTCTCTGCATCCTTGCACATCAGGGCAAGGCCAATAGGATATGGGCAGAAATTATATGATAGCCATTCCATGCTGGCTCTTAGAAATGGTCACCCTCATTTATTGCCTAAACTGGGAGACTGTGGAGAATAAAAGGAGAGTATATTAACCATCACACCAAATCAACAGGTATGCGCTGTGACTGCTGCAGGCAAACCTGTGTCTATAGTCACCCAACTTAAAAACATCCTACGAAATCCCCTAGCCCTCTTCTCCGACTTGGAGGCCGTGTAGCCCAGACAGCATAGTTACAAGTTGAAGGAGAGTTGCGTACCCCTCATTGGACTTTTATGAGAAATAAGCAAACCTTTATTGCCACTGAGGTTTGGGGTTTATTTGTTAGCACAGCATAGCCTAAGCTATCCTGGCTCAAACAGCTATGCTCTGGCAAGCTTGTTCTCCCCTTGCTGTATTTCTGAAGAGGGGACATTCCATCAGAGTAAGGGTTGGACTCCACTTAAAGGTCAGGTCGTTGACTCTCAGCAGAAAAGTTACAGGAAGAAATGCTCTAACTGGGTACAAATGCTGAAGCTGGGCTGCCTCCTGAATGGCTGTGACTGATCTGCCTGTGGGTTTTTGACCTGAGATACTGAAATGAAAACTCCAGAGTTTGAACAATACTTGGCATTTCTTGATGCTTTTTCATGAAGGAGCTCAGCGAGCTTAACATCTGGCAACTCTAAACAGGGGGCTCTTTTTCAGAGCAAAGGCTTATAAAGAATGTGAACCGAAGTTTGCATTTTGTTCCCGGGACTTTGTTGGTTAGAGTGAAAGGCTGAGGGGCTTTGTTAGTCAGCAGCTCCCACTGCAGCAGAAACTAGAGCGCAGGCCCATGAGCACGATGATGCGTAAGGAAACACTGCTCACGCTGACTCCTTTGTTCCCATCCGTTTACATCGCAAGCATCTGCAAACTATTCTTACAATGTGGCCATCACTGACCCGCAATTTCTGATAGGAAGTCTAACAGAGCTTGCAATTTACAGAGCAATTTGACATAAAGTATTTCTTTTAACTCTTTTTAGTATTTCTAACTTGAGCAATCAGCCTTTGTCTGTCAATATCCATAAGAAGATGTGGAGAAGAAGGGGGCAAGGAAAGAGGAGAAGGATGGAGAGGAGGAGGAGAGGGAGGAAGAGGGGTGAATCAGATAGAGTGGGATCCACCCCTGCGCCCCAGTGAACCTTTACCCCACCCTATGTGCCACGTACCACAACAGGCATTTTTGAGCTAATGATTATTCTGTGGCCAAAGTAAAATATTCAATGTTCATAAGGATTTTTTGGTCCATCAAAAGCATGATTTAATGGTTCTCCAGGGAATTAAGCTGAGTGAAAAAATACCAATCCCCAAAGGTTACATACTGTATGGTTCCTTCAATATAACATTCTTGAAATGATACAATTATAGAAATGGAGAATAGATTAATAATTGTCAAGGGTCAGGGACAGAGATGGGGTGTGAGAGGCGGGGGTGGCTATAAAAGGAGAACAGAAGGAGTCCTTGTAGTGATGAAATTGTTCTGTACCCCGAGTTTATTAATGTCAGTATCCTTGTTATGATACTGTACTACAGTTTTACATTATATTATTATAATGTATTATATTATTATTTCTTAAAATTGCATGTGAGCCTAACATGATCTCAAAACAGAAAGTTTAATTTAAAAAGGATGATTGAAAAATAATATTAAGACTACCAAGACTACATCTATTAAATGTCCCTTTACTCTTTTGAAAATTAGCAAACATTCAGATAGGCCAAAAGCCACCAATGCAAAGAGTTACGAATGATCAAATGAAGAAATGACTCATTTCTCATTATTTTAAGGCAGGGAAAAATAAAGATGGCCACAATGTATTGGATGCTTACCCATGGCGTTGACAGGCACTATATCAGACGTGTCACATACTGTTTCCAATGCAATCCTACATGAGGAGAAGCTATCACCAATGTACAGATAAGGAGCTGAAGCAGAGAAGGAAAAGTGAGTAGCTCACGGTCACACCATCAATAGATGGTGGAACCAAGAATCAAATCATGTTTTGATCTACTGAGATACGTTGCTTCTGAGACCTTCAACAGCATGTAATTGACCTGAGGTCTTTAAGGACTAATGACTTGTCCACAAGAGCAACACTGGGGCTCCAGCATGTGCCGAGCACTCTTCCCACCGTGCTGTGCTCTCACAGGTGGTTGAGAAAAAAGAACATAATGGTACCAGCTACCTGAGATATAGGAGAAATAAGGGCGAAAAATCTCGAATGGCTGGTGTCCAAAGTATTAACAAAGAAAATGGGTAAATTTACACCAGTTTCTCCTTTGTGGATTTATTTAAATATAAAGAACATTGGTCTGGAGAATTTCAAAAGGCTTGTCAACTGACTGAGAAATATGAAGCCAAAATCAACATCCTCCTAAAATGAATTATAATGCCATTGTTAAGGGTCCAGATTATTAATCAAGACAAAAACGTTTTGCAAAATGTAAGAAGTGAATGAAACTAAGCACTTGACTCAGTTTTCAGCAATATAGAAAGCGATGTACAGATTTTCTAATAATACCCCTGCCTCTCACTTCATTTTAAGTTATACAAAGTGACTAAACTTCCGGAAATTGTCCCCTTGATTCTGAAATACAGCTGTACCCAGAATGAAGCCAGGCTTGCTTTCTCAAGCATTGCACACACTTCTTGCCACCTTTACAGTAAATACACAATATCAGGTTCATGACTATATTTTGGTTTAAATTATATCCAAGGATCATTATACCCCCAAATAACACATCTAACAACAGTGGGACCAGTGCTTTGAGTGCAGAGAACACAAAGGCTCTCGGTTCCTGGATGAACGAGAGCTATTTCACCTTGACACTGTTGCTGGCAAATCTCCGAGAGATGAGCATTTTGAAAACGCTATAAACAGCTTAGCCTTTCCTTAGCATTTTGAAGACCACATTAATAGCCTAGCTTCTTCTTAAGGGCTTTCTTTTTCCCTTGGCCAAATTTGACAGTTGGAAATGAATAGTGAAGTGGATGGAATCAAAATCAGAGCTGTGTTTTAAAGGCAGTGTGGAACTGATGTCATTCGGCATTGTCTCCAAAAGAATATAAGAATATTAAGTGGATGTCTCATGAACTTACATACAAAGGATATTCTTCACTTGAGGAGAGAATCATAATGTCTCACAGAAGAAAGATGTAATTCTTGATGCCTGTAAAATCTATTCAGACAGCTCTTGGCTGGTACAAAAAAAAAAAAACAACTACAACTTTCAACTGAAAGAAGTTATATTAATAGAATTAATTTTTTAGTACTTAGTAAACTACAAAATACCCTCGTTGCCAATGCTATAAATGACAGTTTACGGACAGTATTGTCATTGTCACCATTTGGGAAGTTTTGTTAAAAACAAACCAAGGGGGCTTCCCTGGTGGCGCAGTGGTTGAGAGTCCGCCTGCCGATGCAGGGGACGTGGGTTCGTGCCCCGGGCTGGGAGGATCCCACATGCTGCGGAGCAGCTGGGCCCGTGAGCCGTGGCCACTGAGCCTGCATGTCCGGAGCCTGTGCTCCGCAATGGGAGAGGCCACAACAGTGAGAGGCCAGCGTACCGCAAAAAAAAAAACAACAAAATGAGAGGCCAGCGTACCGCAAAAAAAAAAAAAAAAAAAGAAAGCAAGGGGCATAGGGTAATGTAAGAAAATTAGCCAAAGGAAGTTAAATAGCCTACCCTCTAGGACTTAACAGCTTAAAGGAAGATAAATAGCCTACCTTCTAGGACTTAACAGCCTCCCCAAAAAGTGATGTGGAAGCTATCCCACATAAATTGGGACACATGCAACTCCATCCAACAGCCAGAAAAACTGCATAGCTTCTTTCAAAGGTAACTGAGAATCCACCTAGTTTTTCCTCTGTCTTCTGGGTATAAACACACTCAGCAACTCCATAAGAGTTACCTAGTATATTTGGGGAGAGTTGCTGACTAATTTAAAAAATTGGCTAAGCACAGAAGAGTGTGGCAGGACATATTTAAAGTGATGAAAGGGAAAAACCTACAACCAAGATTACTCTACCCAGCAAGGATCTCATTCAGATTCGATGGAGAAATTAAAACCTTTACAGACAAGCAAAAGCTAAGAGAATTCAGCACCACCAAACCAGCTTTACAACAAACGCCAAAGGAACTTCTCCATGCAGGAAACATAAGAGAAGGAAAAGACCTACAATAACAAACCCAAAACAATTAAGAAAATGATAATAGGAATGCACATATTGATAATTACCTTAAATGTAAATGGATTAAATGCTCCAACCAAAAGACACAGACTGGCTGAATGGATACAAAAACAAGACCCGTATATATGCTATCTACAAGAGACCCACGTCAGACCTAGGGACACATACAAAATGGAAAAAGATATTCCATGCAAATGGAAATCAAAAGAAAGCTGGAGTAGCAATTCTCATATCAGACAAAATAGACTTTAAAATAAAGACTATTACAAGGAAGAAAGAAGGACACTACATAATGAGCAAGGGATCAATCTAAGAGGAAGATATAACATAAATATTTATGTACCCAGCATAGAAGCACCTCAATACATAAGGCAAATGCTAACAGCCATAAAAGGGGAAATTGACAGTAACACAATCATACTAAGGGACTTTAACACCACACTTTCACCAATGCACAGATCATCCAAAATGAAAATAAATAAGGAAACACAAGCTTTAAATGACACATTAAACAAGATGGACTTAATTGATATTTATAGGACGTTCCATCCCAAAACAACAGAATACACTTTCTTCTCTAGTGTTCATGGACCATTCTCCAGGATAGATCATGTCTTGCAACACAAATCAAACCTTGGTAAATTTAAGAAAATTGAAATCATAGCAAGTATCTTTTCTGATCACAATGTTATAATAAGACTAGATATCAATTACAGGAAATAAACTGTAAAAAATACAAACACATGGACGCTAAACAATACGCTACTAAATAACCAAGAGATCACTGAAGAAATCGAAGAGAAAATCAAAAAATACCTAGAGACAAATGATAATGAAAACACGACTACCCAAAATCTATGGGATGCAGCAAAAGCAGTTTTAAGAGGGTAGTTTATAGCAATACAATCCTACCTTAAGACACAAGAAAAATCTCAAATAAACAACCTAACCTTACAACTAAAGCAATTAGAGAAAAAAGAACAAAAAATAATCCCCAAAGTTAGCAGAAGGAAAGAAATCATAAAGATCATATTGGAAATAAATAAAAAAGAAATGAAGGAAACAAGAGCAAAGATCAGTAAGACTAAAACCTGGTTCTTTGAGAAGATAGACAAAATTAATAAACCATTAGCCAGAATCACCAAGAAAAAAAGGGAAAAGACTCAAATCAACAGAATTAGAAATTTGTCCACAATCTGGAAGAAATGGACAAATTCTTAGAAAAGCACAACCTTCTGAAACTGAACCAGGAAGAAATAGAAAATATGAACAGACCAATCACAAGCACTGAAATTGAAACTGTGATTTAAAATCTTCCAACAAACAAAAGCCCAGGACCGGATGGCTTCACAGGCGAATTCTATCAAACATTTAGAGAAGAGCTAACACCTATCCTTCTCAAACTCTTCCAAAATAGAGCAGAGGGAGGAACACTCCCAAACTCATTCTATGAGGCCACCATCACCCTGATACCAACAACAGACAAAGATGTTACAAAAAAAGAAAACTACAGGCCAATATCACTGATTAACACAGATGTAAAAATCCTCAACAAAACACTAGCAAACAGACTCCAAAAGCACATTAGAAGGATCATACACCATGATCAAGTGGGGTTTATCCTAGGAATGCAAGGATTCTTCAATATATGCAAATCAATCAATGTGATAAACCATATTAACAAACTGAAGGAGAAAAACCATATTATCATCTTAATAGATGCAGAAAAAGCTTTCAACAAAATTCAACACCCTTTATGATAAAAACCCTCCAGAAAGTAGGCATAGAAGTAACTTACCTCAACATAATAAAGGCCATATATGACCAACCCACAGACAACATAATTCTCAATGGTGAAAAACTGAAGCCATTTCCACTAAGATCAGGAAGAAGACAAGGTTGCCC
>NC_041219.1:30236462-30237642 GCF_002837175.3 Physeter macrocephalus | reverse complement strand
ACACCATATACAAAAATAAACTCAAAATGGATTAAAGACCAAAATGTAAGGCCAGACACTATTAAAACTCTTAGAGGAAAACATAGGCAGAACACTCCATGACATAAATCACAGCAAGATCCTTTTTGACCCACCTCCTAGAGAAATGGAAATAAAAACAATAATTAACAAATGGTACCTAATGAAACCTAAAAGCTTTTGCACAGCAAAGGAAACCATAACCAAGACGAAAAGACAACCCTCAGAATGGGAGAAAATATTTGCAAACGAAGCAACTGACAAAGGATTAATCTCCAAAATACAGAAGCAGCTCATGCAGCTCAATATGAAAAAAACAAACAACCCAATCCATAAATGGAAGAAGACCTAAATAGACATTTCTCCAAAGAAGATATACAGATTGTCAACAAACACATGAAAGGATGCTCAACATCACTAATCATTAGAGAAATGCAAATCAAAACCATAATGAGTTATTATGTCACACCTGTCAGAATAGCTATCATCAAAAAGAACACAAATAACAAATGCTGGTGAGGATGTGGAGAAAAGGGATCCCTCATACACTGTTGGTTAGAGTGTAAATTGGTAAACTGGTGCAGCCACTGTGGAAAACAGTATGGGGGTTTCTTAAAAAATAAAAATAGAACTACCATATGACCCAGTGATTCCACTTCTGGGTATACGTCTGAACAAAAAACAAAAACACTAATTCAAAAAGATACATGCACCCCAATGATCATAGGAGCATTATTTACAATTTGCAGGGCAGAAGTTGAGACACAGATGTAGAGAACAAATGTATGGACACCAAGGGGGGAAAACCGTGGGCGGGGGTGGAGATGGTGGTGTGCTGAATTGGGCGATTTTGATTGACATGTATATGATGATGTATATAAAATTGTTGACTAATAAGAACCTGCTGTATAAAAAAATAAATAAAATTTAAAAAAAAGTCATGTACCACAATGTTCATTGTAGCACTGTTTACAATAGCCAGGACATGGAAGCAACCTAAGTGTCCATCATCGGATGAATGGATAAAGAAGATGTGGCACATATATGCAATGGAATATTACTCAGCCATAAAAAGAAAGGAAATTGAGTTATTTGTAATGAGGTGGATGGACTTAGAATCTGTCATACAGAGTGAAGTAAGTCAGAAAGAGAAAAACAAATA
>NC_041219.1:30230586-30236385 GCF_002837175.3 Physeter macrocephalus | reverse complement strand
TGGGACGAAGTGAGAGAGTGGCATGGACATATATACGCTACCAAATGTAAAATAGATAGCTGGTGGGAAGCAGCCACATAGCACAGGGAGATCAGCTCGGTGCTTTGTGACCACCTAGAGGGGGGGGATAGGGAGGGTGGGAGGGAGACGCAGGAGGGAGGGGATATGGGGATATAAGTATACGTACAGCTGATTCACTTTGTTATACAGAAGAAAGTAACACATCATTGTAAAGCAATTATACTCCAATAAAGATGTTAAAAAAAATTTAAATAAAACAAATATATACTGGCTAAGCTGTTTGCCAGGAGCAGCCTCTGCTCAGAGCAGAAATAGGCCTAGAAATTGGGAGTGCTTTTTTGAATGTTGTGGCCAACTTCATTTTCCCAAAATGGCTACAATAGCTTCCTACCCACACGCCCTTACAATCTGACATTGACACTCCTCCCATCAAGAAGAGGTCCAACCTTGAATGTGGGTGGAATAGAGACTAGCAGGCAAGTGTCATTATGTAACTTCCAAACTAGGGCCTGAACAGTGATAGAGCGTCTGGCCTGCTTCTCCCGGGAGGCTCACTCTTAAAATGCAGACACCACGCTGTATGGAGGCCCACCAGCCACAGAGAGGTCAGGTGCTGTGTTCTGGCCCACAGCCTTCAGCAGCCCCGGCCAACAGCCAGCATCGGGCACCAAACCAAAGGAGCCTTCGCCTTCAGGGATTCCAGCCCTCAGCAGCTGCATCACCTCCAACCTTCAAGTCTTCCCGGCAGATGCCCCAGGTACCATGGAGCAGAGACAAGTTGCCCCACTCTGCCCTTTCCAAATATGTGACCCACAGACCCCTTGAGCTTAATGAGATGATGGTCATTTTATGCCACTAAATTTGGGGTGCTTTGTTATATAAGCATAGTAACTGGGACAGATGAGAATGGGGGATACACGTGGTTAGAGGTGATACATTCCTAGCACTTGCATTATTCCAGCCTCTCTTTTGAGAAAGTAGAGGCTTTATTTCAGGCATGTTGTTGTTGTTCTTCTACAGTCACCCCCTAGAGAAACAAATCTGTTTACGAGGGTCTAATTCCAAGTGAACTCAGATAGCTCTTAAGTGATAATAATAGTAACCAACTATTTTGCTTAGTATGTGCCAGGCCCTGTTCTAAGAGTTTTACATGGATTAGCTCACTTAATCCATACAACAAGCCTATGAGGTAAGTTCTATTTTTATTTCTATTTGACAAATAGCGAAACTGAAGCATTGAGGTTAAACAACTTGTCTAAGGTTATACAACTAGCAAACATCAGAGCTGGGCTGGGATTTTGAGGCAGGCAACTTGACTTTCAAGCCTGTCTGTTAACCAGCACACACACTGCTTCCTAACCCTGAGTCTACCCTGACTCTAACTCTCCCTCAGTGATGTATTGCTCAACCAGCCCTGCCACCTGAATGGCCAAGAGTCCCCAAACTAAAAAGGTGGAACAGTGCTGGTTTTAGGGTAATGATAACAGTTAACAGCATAGGCTCTGGGGTCTGCCCAGTTTTGGCTGTGACAGTTACCAGGTGAATGACCTTGGACAGGTCTTTTAACCTCTGTCAACCTCGTTCTCCCCATCTTCATGCAAAACAATCACCCATTTTAAAACCACAACCACTGTCTTCATGTGTGTAAGCATTAGCCCCATGCCTCCTTTCTAGACTGCCAGCCTCTTCAGGGCAAGGACTCTGTCCTCAACTCGGATTCCTCCAGTGGGTCCAGCACAGGGACTTGTGCTCAGCTGCAGCCTGTAAACTAAACCGACTTAAAAACAAACAAACAAAAAACTTCTCCCTTTGTTTTTATATACAGGGCTTTGGGGATTCGCCCCATTCTCTCCATCCTCATGAACAAAACCATAAATCATGCCCTTGTGGCAACTGAGCCTACTGCCAAAGCTAGGACTTCTGCTTTCTGCCTCCTCTTCTGAATGTCTTCCTAATCAGAGGAAAATGCTCTCACAAGTACCCTTGATCATGCTTATATCTACCTAAGGAGTCTCTACTGCCTTCCAATCATTTTCCAAAATAACTAGGACTTTTAACCATTGGTCATAGGAGCTTCTACTATCTTGATTTCTTACATGGAACTAGTGAACCCTTCTTAAAAGATACCAAAGGGAATTTCTCACCTTCAGAATTATGCTCAGATAGTATCAGAATATTAACTGATATTATTACTGAGGAGTGCTATTTGGCCCTCAGGCCTCTATTTCACCCTGTACTGTAATTGCTTCTGTATTTGTCTGTCTCCCCCAACAAACTGCAGGCCCCCTTGAAGGCAGGGACTCGCTTTTACTTCTTTATCCCAATGCTTAGTCCAATGGCTAGCACAGAGGAGGCACTTGACAAATGTTTATGATACAAATGCATGAAACTGATGAACCCAAAGTCATTGTTATGTCAAGACCAGAACTGCAACCCAGAGGGATCTCTGGAAGATGTATCACAAGCGTTCATTTATTTAACAAACACTTACTGGGACTTCCTGGTGGCGCAGTGGTTAAGAATCCACCTGCCAATGCAGGGGGCACGGGTTCGATCCCCGGTCCAGGAAGATCCCACATGCCGCAGAGCAACTAAGCCCGTGTACCACAACTAGTGAGCCTGCGCTCTAGAGCCCGTGAGCCACAACTACTGAGCCCGCGTGCCACAACTACTGAAGCCTGCGGGCCTAGAGCCCTTGCTCCACAACAAGAGAAGCCACTGCAAAGAGAAGCCCACGCACTGCAATGAAGAGTAGCCCCGCTCGCCGCCACGAGAGAAAGCCTGCGCCCACAGCAACAAAGACCCAATGCAGCCAAAAATAAATAAATAAACAAAATTTAAAAAACAAAACAAAACACTTACTGACACCCTTGGGGAGCCAACACTGGGCAAGGCAGGAAGAATATAAATGTAATAAGATCCAATCTTATTATATAGAAGACTCAATCTGCTCTAGTAGGGGAGACAAATGACTAAATAAACTAAGATGTGTTAACATACCTGTGACTCTATGTCTCCCTCCTACTGTTCCTCTGCCCTCCCCATAGTTCTTACCCAAACCTTCTCAAAGATAATAGTTATTTTAGTGACTAGCATATGGTTGATGTCAATATCTGATCATAAACACATCAAAAATGATTATTTTCAGAATCAGAAATAAGAGAACACGGGCACACTAAATTGAACCATGTGAAAAGGAGTGCCCACTAATATTGTACATAATAATGTAGTATAGGTCATTAGAATCTGACAAGAATTTTTTTAGTTAAAATTCAAAAAAAATTTTTTTAGAAAACATATTGTATGATTAAACTATTTTCTATTCAACTGGAGCTTGAGAAATAATGGCAGACATCAGGCTCTACCGGTGCTTTCTCAGAGTAAATGAGAGGAATTCGGGGATTTACTGTGAAATAAACTTATAGCTGCTCCAAGCCACCTGAGCCTCTGGCAGGACATCAGGTGTCTCACGAGTACTCTCACCTCCCATGCGTCTCTGTTCTCCTCCTGCATCTGCCTCTACTGGCATTTTCCACCCCATATCCGGGAAGCCAAGCACTGCTGGAGAAAAATCACAAGCCAAGTAGCCTAGTGCCCCTCAAATGTATGACTTTTAAATCTCATTGTGGCTACTTTTTCTTGGTCAGCTCCTCGCTCATCACATTCAATGACTGTGAATATTCAAGATCTTCATCTCTCTTAGAAGATCATACCCTCAACCCTTTACCCCACTCCAGTCTTAGATGAACTTGCCTCTACTTCATTGAGAAAGTGAAAACCACTGGGTGTGAACTGTCCCCGTTTCTCCTATCCTTCTCTCACACACTTACTCACATCCCTTCCTGCCCTTAATCTGCTGCCCCAAGACCTACAGAAAGAGGTGTTATTTCCTCTGTTTCCAGGCAACTGTCTCACTTATGCTGTCAATATCTTTCTGTTTCCGGCCCACTCCCTTAGGCCTTCCTTCATCATTTGTCCTTTTCTCTTCTAGACAGGCAACCTCCACCCCTCCCAGCTCTTTGCCCTGTCCACTGCTGCTGTCCTAACTCCCGCCCTTGACTCCGTGTCTCCTGGGAGCTGCTCCTCCACCCTCTCCAGACTCCTATCCCAAACCTTCTCAAAGATTCATCTACACTCGCAAGCTTCCCTTTCTCACCTCTCACTCCTCAACACCCTGCAGCATCTGCTCCCTCTTCTTTTTTTTTTTTTGCGGTACACGGGCCTCTCACTGTTGTGGCCTCTCCCGTTGAGGAGCACAGGCTCCGGACGCACAGGCTCAGCGGCCATGGCTCACGGGCCCAGCCGCTCCGCGGCATGTGGGATCTTCCCGGACCGGGGCGCGAACCCGGTTCCCCTGCATCGGCAGGCGGACTCTCAACCACTGACCCACCAGGGAAGCCCCCTCTTCTAATCAGACATTCACTGGGTGCACTTTAGTTAAAGATGCAGATCCCGGATGTAAGCGGATCTATGGTGACTAGTGCCTCCTCTACTTACAAGCTGCAAGAGCTTGGGCATGCTGCTACACCTCCCCATTTCTAAAATGGGGATAGTAACAGTAACCAACTGCATAGGCTTCTTGTAATGTTAAATGAGATACTGGATTTAAAACACTGGACAGTGTCTTCACATGCCATGTGCTCAATAAATATTAAAATTACTACCACTATTAGTAAGATTTGCCGTTTAATGATTATTATCATTACTGTTTGTCAGGTACTATAGTAGGTCTAGCTAAAAACCGTGAACTCAAAAAATATCCTACTAAACTCATGCAGCCAAGAAAAACTACTTTGCAATCTCCTTATACAATGTGTCTTCTCTTGGCTTAGGGTCACCTTTTCCACCTTCAAAGCAGGATCTGCTCCTAGGAATTTCCTCTCCATACTGAGTCTGTATGACTCAAATCAGTTCAATACACACATACACAGATGTACACACACTACAGACACACATAACACAGATACACCTACTACACACATACCCACACACACAGATTAGGTAAATTCACATGTATCATGTGAACCAATATGAAAATATTTAATTTAGCTGAATGCAGGAACTTAAACCTATGCTACCTTTACAGCAACAAAAATATCTACACCGCTGTTCTGTGTGCAGCTGAAAGTCAATAATTACTGATGAATGGAGTTGTATAGAACGACCCCCCAGAGTCAGTCACAACAAGAGCGCAAAGAATATTTTTAGCGTCATGTTTGAATCCTACCTGACAACTTGGAAACTGCAGTAATCTGAACCTATGCAGGCAATGAAAGAATCGCTTCATTGTTGGTACACCAGAAAGTATACATAAAGGTCATTTACATTCTGTAACTAATCACTAAGAACGTTAGCATGGAGCACTCATTCCCTTCCTTCACTTCCTTGCTATCTCAGGTTATTTTTGTCACAGTTGTGTGTGGCAATGTTTATTTTAATTAAGAAGAGGCAATACAGGCAAAGGCAATTATAATAGATATGTTCAGTAAGGAACTAAACTGAACAGCAAGATCTCATGCCAGTGACAAAAAAAGGCATGTAATTTTATTTAGACAAATTTACTTCTTCTTTATTTTAACCATTTGCTTCTTGGAACAAGCTTGTAAATGCCCACGCTCCATCCAGCACTATCAGGTAAGTCTTGCTCTCAGTGGAAGTGTTAGCATGGGATTCAATTGGAGGCACCTTCTCTTTTTTTTTTTTTTTTGCGGTACGCGGGCCTCTCACTGCTGTGGCCTCTCCCATTGCGGAGCACAGGCTCCGGACGCGCAGGCTCAG
>NC_041219.1:30224484-30230412 GCF_002837175.3 Physeter macrocephalus | reverse complement strand
CATCGGCAGGCGGATTCTCAACCACTGCGCCACCAGGGAAGCCCCCCAATGATTCTTTCACGACTGTGATCTCATGTTGGGATCTTATACCCTGACCTAATTCCTCTAGGATTCAACAATTATTTACATTACAGGCAAAAAAAATGACTCCTGGTTTTCTCTCTCTCTTTAACACTGTTACTCTCCTTTTCTGTCAATATTTCAAAACAAATTTGGATCTTAAAAATCTGTTGAGGGCTTCCCTGGTGGCGCAGTGGTTGAGAGTCTGCCTGCCGATGCAGGGGACACGGGTTCGTGCCCCGGTCCGGGAAGATCCCACATGCCGCGGAGCGGCTGGGCCCGTGAGCCACGGCCACTGAGCCTGTGCGTCCGGAGCCTGTGCTCCGCAACGGGAGAGGCCACAACAGTGAGAGGCCCGTGTACCGCAAAAAAAAAAAAAAAAAAAAAAAAAATCTGTTGAAATTAGTTGCCTAGAGGATGAAGAATTCACACATGGAAGGCAGGACCATGGTAGGGAAGATGATAATGAAGATGACATGATGAAATAGCTAATAATTATTTAACATTTATTTGCACTAGACCCTAATCCAAATACTTAACATACATTATTTACTTTAGTCCTCACAACTGTGAGGCATTGTTGGCATTATTACCCCACTCTACATATGAGAAAACTGAGGCTTAGAGAAGTTAAATGATTTGCCTCAGGTCAAACAAGATCCAAGGCTGGGATTCCAACCCAGGTCTGTCAGGGGCCAAAGCCCATTAATGTTATAAATCATGTGTCTTAAAATAACAATTTTTTTCTGTGACCTATTTGTAAATCAGAGTTTGTACAAAATTCGATTTAAGCTTGATTTTTATTGTCAATGGTCTGCTGCAGTGATTCTACATATTTCCATAATAAAAAATTAAGTTCCTCATTTAAAAACATGGGAAAAGAACATGAATGGCCAGATGAAAAAAAAATTTTAAGCAAATATTAAATTTCAGGTATTTAAAACTAAAGAGAATTTAATTCAAGAAACAGTAACCAAGTGATGTTGTGTACAAGGCACTGTAAGAATTCAAAGATTAAGATAGCACCACCCCTGCTCCCGAGAAGCTAATGATCTAGTGGGAGGGACACAGTGTAATGTTTCAGGTCTTACTTCAAATGTCATCTCCTAAGAGAATTCTTCCCTGACCACCCATCTGAACTGTTGCCCCATCCCCTGTTACTTTCTATCACAGGGATCAGAATACTTTTCCTGTAAAGGGCCAGATAGTAAATAATTTAAACATTGTGGGCTACGTGGTCTCTGTCAAAACTACCGAGCTCTGCTGTTGTAGCTCGAAAGCAGCTATAGACAACTGGTAAACAAATGAGCATGGCTGTGTTCCAATAAAACTTTATTTACAAACAGGCAGTGGGCCAGACATAGTTCACAGGCTGCAGTCTGCCAACCCTACTCTAACATCTCACTCTGTTTTTTCCTTCATAGCACTTAACAAAATGCAGAATTATCTTGCTTATTGATTTATTTACTATTTCTCTCCAAAAACAAAAACAAAACAAAAAAAACGGCAGCTCCGAGAGAGTGAGGTCCTTGTTGCTTGTTCACAGCAGGCTCTCTAGGGCCTAGAAAGGAGTTCCTGACACATAGGCAGTTCACTCTAAGTATTTGTTGATTGGCTAAATGAATGAACACCATTCCACAAAAGGAGAAACACAGACTGCCAACAAAGTATGAACTATATTTGGCTTTACTATTAATAAATATAAAATAATTGAAAATGTCATTTTTCACTTGTCAGACCTACAACAGTTAGAAGAAGAGGAGGAGGAGGAGGGGGAGGAGAGGGAGAAGAGGAGGAGGGAGAGAGAGAGAGCAGAAGAAGGGGGAGAACTAGTGTGGATGAGTACACGGGCACACTGGGCCTCTCACCTCCTGCAGATGGGAGAGAAAACTGGTGCCACGTTTCTGGAGGCCATTGGCAGTTATATACTAAAATGTATGTGCCCATTCAAAATGGGCAAAGGACTGAATAGACATTTGTCCAAAGAAGATATAAAAATGGGCGATCAGCGATTAAATTAGTCATTAGGGAAATGCAAATCAAAATCACAATGAGATACTACTTTCCACCCATAAGATGGCTATTATCAAAAAAGAGAAAGTAAGTGTTGGTGAGTATGTGGAGAAATTAGAACCCTCTTGCACTGTTGATGGGAATGTAAAATGGTACAGCTGTTAGGGTTTCCTTAAAAAGTTAAACATAGAATTACCATATGATCCACCGATTACTAATTCCACTTCTAGGTATACACCCAGATACTTGTACACCCATGGTTATAGCAGCATTATTTATAGGAGCCAAAAGGTAGAAACAACTCAAATGTCCATCCACAGAAGAGTGGATAAACAAATGTGGTATAGACATACAATGGAATATTATTTAGTCTTAAAAAGGAGTGAAGTACTGATACGTGTTAAACATGGATGAACTTTGAAAACATTGCACTAAATGAAATAAGCCAGCCACAAAAAAACCAATATTGTATGATTCCATTTATACGAGGTACCTAGAATAAGCAAATAGTAGAACAGAGATTACCAGGAGCTGGGGGAGGAGGAAACGGGGAGTTATTACTTAATGGGCACAAAGTTTCTGCTTGGGATGATGAAAAAATTGTGGAGATGGATGGTGGAGATGTTAGCACAACATTTTGAATGTACTTAATGCTACTGATGTGTACACTTAGAAATGATTAAAATTGTAAATTTTACATTATGTATATTTTACCACAATAAAAAATGTATACTGATCTTCCTTTACTTATGATGGGGTTGTGTCCCAATAAATGGGTAAACTCATCAGAGGTTGAAAATATCTTAAGTCAAAAGTACACTTAATACACCTAACCTACCAAACATCAGAGCTTAGCCTAGCATACCCTAAACGTGCTCAGAACACATACATTAGCCTGCAGCTGGACAAAATCATCTAACACAAAGCCAATTTTATAATAAAGGGTTGAATAGCTCATGTAATTTACTGCATACTGTACTGAAAAGTTAAGAACAGAATGGCTGTCCGGGTCCCGAATGCTTGTACGTATGTGGGTTGTTTCCCCTCGTGATCAAGGGGGTGATGGGAGCTGCAGTTCACTGCTGCTGCCTCACATCACAAGTATTGGACTGCATATCGCTAGCCAGGGAAAAGCTCAAAATTCAAAATTTGAAGTATGGTTTCTGCTGAATGTGTGTTACTTTCACAATATCATAAAGTCGAAAAATCATAAGTTGAATCATTGTAAGTCAGGGACCATGTGTATATACTTTTTACTCCAAAATCCTATTCCTAAGAACTAACTCTGAGGATGGGTGAAACAGAAGGGTGAAATATGTATGTTCTAGAACCCATCAACCTCAAGATCCATGAATAAGGATCTAGTTATATAAATAGAGCCTGACATGACAAATACATAAAAGAAACTATTATGTAGGCATGAAATAAGACAGGGTAGACTTTTCACATAAAAATATCTCCATAGCATTATTGTTGAATGAAAAAAAAACAAGTTACAGAATGCTTGTGCAGTATGATCCCACTGATGTAAAAATTCAAAAGTCTAACTATACATGAAAAAAATTTGAGATATTCTCCAAAACGTTAATAGTGGTTATTCCCTGAATGGTGGATTTGAGATGATTTTAAGATTATCCTCTCCACAACTTTCTGTACTAGTTGATTTTTTAACAAAGAATATTTCTAACCAAAATAACATGCTATTATAAACTCATGTTTATCACTTTTTCACATTAATTAAGGATGGTTAGGCCCTTGATACTTTCATAATAGATGTTTTCTGTATTTCCATTTCCATAGCAACAACAATACTTGTTAGAGAATCACATACAGTTTTAAAAGAGATGCATACCTCAGACAGTGGAGTTGCCTCTTCATCAGGCAAAAACAAAGACACTATTTCAGAGCAACATTCAATAATCATGTTCTAGAAATAATAAGACAATATAGTGAGGTTGATCTTATTGGTAAAATACTAGATATTTTAATTACAAATTATTTATTTCATTTGTCTTTTGTTACATCATTCCCTAACCCTAATTCCCAGGATGAAACTCAGAGGTATCCAGAGGTCACAATCTTTTAAGTAATTAGGGTTAGCTGAAAAGACACAAAATAGACACAAACTATAAGATTTAATGATAAATAATAAATTATTTCAGGATTCTTTCCCTGCAAAATTCACAATTAAAATTCATGTGTTAGAGAAGAACAAGTAAAGTAATTCACACCAAAATAAGATTTTGGAAGATCACTTTTCTTCTGAGAAGAGAGCCCTGGAATAAAGAGGTTCAGATCTGAGAAAGGGTTTAAGCAGAGATGAACAGCTGGGAATTGAGAAAGAAATGGAAAGAGAAAGTGAAGAAGAAGAAGAGAGAGTTGATATCATACGTGGTCTATTGCTGAGGACACTGCCGCAGCCCCTACTATTTGGACGCAGCTGTGTTTCTGTGTGGACATCTGACCCAAGAGAGATCTACCTATGGGCAGGGTTGAATCAATCAGATTCTCCATCGTTGTAATTTCATATAAGGAAGGACAACAGAAGAGAGTTATCATCAGGACTGGCCGGATGAGCTGAAAGGTCCCAATACGGAGTTGGAGAAGGCACCTAATGGGCTAGATGTAAAATGAGTGAGCAAGAAACAGAGATAAATGAGAACTGACACCGCCTGTGGGACTGAGTGCAATCTTGGCTCCCGACTCTCCAAGTTTCACTTTCTGTGGGGCCCACTGTGCTTTGCCCCCAGTCCTTGGTTATGTACGAGCTTACTTATTACCATGGCCTGCCAAATACTGCCTCCTTACCAAACTTATTTCATTTGAGCTAGCGTAAGTAGTTTTTCTTTACTTACAACTAAAGGAGTCATGATTATAAGACTGTCAGACACTATAAAACTCTTAGAGGAAAACACAGGAAGAACACTCTGACATAAGTCATAGCAAGATCCTTTTTGACCCACCTCCTAGAGAAATGGAAATAAAAACAACAAAAAAAACCAAATGGGACCTAATGAAACAAAATCTTTTGCACGGCAAAGGGAACCCTAAACAAGATGAAAAGCAACCCTCAGAATGGGAGAAAATATTTGCAAATGAAGCAACTGACAAAGGATTAATCTCCAAAGTATACAAGCAGTTCATGCAGTTCAATATCAAAAAAACAAACAACCCAATCCAAAAATGGGCAGAAGACCTAAATAGACATTTCTCCAAAGAAGATATACAGATTGCCAACAAACACATGAAAGGATGCTCAACATCACTAATCATTAGAGAAATGCAAACCAAAACTACATTGAGGTATCACCTCACACCGGTCAGAATGGCCGTCATCAAAATATCTACAAACAATAAATGCTGGAGAGAGTGTGAAGAAAAGGGAACCCTCTTGCACTGTTGGTGGAAATATAAATTAATACAGCCACTATGGAGAACAGTATGGAGGTTCCTTAAAACACTAAAAATAGAACTATCATATGACCCAGCAATTCCACCCCTGGATATGTAAACTAAAAAACCAAAAACACTAATTTGAAAATGTACATGTACCCCAAAGTTCATAGCAGCATTATTTACAATTGCCAAGATATGGAAGTAACCCAAGTCTCCATCAACAGATGAATGGATAAAGAAGATGTGGTATATACACACAATGGAATACTACTCAGCCATAAAAAAGAATGAAATTTTGCCATTTGCAGCAACATGGATGGACTTGGAGGGCATTATGCTAAGTGAAATAAGTCAAACAGAGAAAGACAAATACTGTATGATGTCACTTATATATGGAATCTAAAAAATACAACAAACTAGTGAATATAACAAAAAAGAAGCAGACTCACAGATATAGAG
>NC_041219.1:30208288-30223827 GCF_002837175.3 Physeter macrocephalus | reverse complement strand
AATGGTCATGAAGAACCTAGGGGCAAGATGGGAATAAAGACGCAGACCTAGTAGAAAATGGACTTGAGGACATGGGAAGGGGGAAAGGTAAGCTGGGACAAAGTGAGAGAATAGCATTGACATATATATACTACCAAATGTGAAATAGATAGCTAGTGGGAAGAAGCCACATAGCACAGGGAGACCAGCTAGGTGCTTTGTGACCACCTAGAGGGGTGGGATAGGGAGGGTAGGAGGGAGACGCAAGAGGGAGGGGATATGGGGATATATGCATATATATAGCTGTTTCACTTTGTTATATAGCAGAAACTAACAGAACAATGTAAAGCAATTATACTCCAATAAAAATGTTTAAAAAAAGGTATAATGAACAGGGAATACTTCCTGGAGAAAGGGTCATATAAACTGAGGCATGAAAGAGTAGTAAGACTTCAACTGGCAGAGAATGGGGACAAGGGCATTCCAGATGGAGCAATGAAACAGCAGATATTCAAGGAACATAAAGAACCTGATATGGTCTTTACTGCAGGTGTGTATAGGAAGCACGGTGGTGAGGGTGGTGAGAAATAAGGCTGAGAGGTGTACTTATAACACGACACGTAAACGTGAGGAATTTGGATTTTGCTGCTTAGGAAGTTGAGAGGCACTGGACTGAGGGAATAATGATCTGACTGCTTTAAAAAGATAATTCTGGCTACCATGTAAAGCTGAACTGGACTAGGAAGAGATAAGAGAAAGAGAAATTAGCTAGGAGGCTACTCAAACTGTTTGGGCAGGAAGTGATCATGGCCAGAAGTAGGGCAGCTTCCATGGGACCAGAAAGGATGGAGGGCAGGCAGGACATCCAGCACTGATTGGGGGACACCAGCTTCCTATGACGAGCTTTCCAGGCTCCTGGTCCACTTTACTAGACAGAGGGGAACACACATCCTGGAGTGCATTCTTACGTATTCTTCTTACTTATCCGAATTTCTATATTTCTAATTGAGTTCTTAGGACTGGTTAAAGTATGTTTTCTTTCTATACAAAAGGTTTCAATAATAGCTGTGATAGGTTACTGTCATGATTTCATCAAGAGCTATCAAGCAAAATGACACTGTCTGTATTATTAATCATTTCCATAACAGATGAAGACAGCCATGTTACCTGATAAAGGCCTTCCATGGCTTGTCTCAACATTTATCAAACACAAATTTCGCCTCAACAATGTTCTGTTTCTTTGGCATTATTTGAGGTAAACCACATACACACTTGGGAACCTGGCTGATTCGATGTTGGGCTGTGAGAAACCTCCCGTGACCTTGCTGCCACAGACATGAAGACAAGGAAAGCACTGAACTCAACAATCCCAGGCAGAAGGAGGCTGGAGGGATTCTGCAGTTGGCAAGGGGCCTGGGAGGGCACAGAAGGACCCCTGCTCAGTCTTTGCCATTTTCCCTTAAAGAGGAGCATCTATTGATTTGATGAGGGATAGGCTTCTGAGTGACTTCAAAAATAACAGAGCCAACATTTTGACTTAGTTGAAGTCCTCATCACTGTTCACCCATTTTATGGGAAAAAACTTCCTACGTTGTTTTCCATCCTCCAAACTCTTGCTTCCCTCATCCCTCCTTCACGTGCCATCAGGATTATCTTAGCAAATTTCAGGGTGGACCATGAGATGCTCTTCCGGGTGCTGCCCCCAGCTTTTCCTATGCCCCACACCCAGCCCTGCCTTCCCAGGGCCCTACATTCACCCTGCACTCCTGCCACCCTGAATACAACATCCAGCTCCATGACTCCACCTCTCATCTCTTGCTCTATCCTCAGTCTGGAGTAAGTGCTCTCCAACTAATAGTTGGTTACTGGGCTAGATATCAGAGATCGAATGATGAATAAGACCCCTGAGCAAAGGAATTCAAAGTCAAGAGAGAGGAAGAGACACAGAAAGAGATAATGACCAAAACAATACAATCAGGGCACAGGGTGCAAGGAAACATGGTTTTTATTTCAGTCTATAGGGGCTATAAAATGCTACCTGCGCTACTGAAGCAAGCACAAAGTCTAGCTCAACTCTCTCTCTTAACACACACACACCTATGTGAATGAGATTTTTGTTTTAATGATAAATTAGAATAGTTTGCATCAACAGCTCCACCATTGAGAAAGAAGGATATCAGCAACCTTGCCCTTTTGTATAAGTGTAGAATCCAGATAATGGGGGAAACAGGAAAAGGAAAAGGGGAAGGTGTCAGAGAGACTAAGCTGAACTTCATAATCAAGAGCTGAACCAGATTCACTTTGTTATAAAGCAGAAACTAACACACCATTGTAAAGCAATTATACTCCAATAAAGATGTTATAAAAAAAAAAAAAAAGCTGAACCAGAGCGGGAAGGGGAGAGGAGTCAAAACACTCCATGCAGACTGAGTTGGAGGGAGAGGTTTAGGAGTCTGAACCAATGAGGCAGAGGTTGGAGAGCTGCCACTGTGAACGTCAGAGAGGCACTAAGAGTAAGGCAGTTGGGAAAAAGGAGATTTTAAGGAGATTAAATCTCCTTAAAAAAGGAGATTTTAAAAGTTATGCTGTATATGATGAAAGGATTCCCTCTCAGATATCCTTACGAGAGACTCATGAGAATAAGGTTTAGATTATTTTCAATGGTTTTGAACATTAAATTGATGTTTCTTTGAATGCCAGACTTTGCTTGCTAAGAGAGGGCTACCGGGCAGCTGGGCTCATTATGAACGACATCTGGGTACCTATGGCCATACTCACACAGTGACTAAGCTCCTCCTGACAGGGACCTAATTGTACTGATTTCAGTATGTCCTTATCTCCTCAAGCCTGGAAAATTTTTGCACGTAACGGTTTCTCAAAGGTAATGTGTTAATCGATGCTAATGTTCAATTGTATTTTGTTCTATGTTTTCATAGTACTTTGATACTGGGGATATGCTGACTATATATAATTGCCTGGTACAATCCGGGCATCCCACACGTGTTTGCTGAACTCATCTTAGGTGACTTGGTAAATATATTTTAGGCTTATCATATCAGTATGTTATCATTCCAAAAAAAGGTGTTTGTGTCATAAAATCAGAATGGTTTGCATCTTTTATATGCTTTAAAACACCTGATATGCTCTGAAGATACCCGATAAAGCTGTGAATGACAGGTTAAAACAACCCAGTGATTCTGAGCCACTGTTGTCCATTTTGGAAGAAGGACATGTTTTCAAGCCAGAAGTGACGGGAACAGCTGTTCTGTAGCCCTCCCAAAACATCTTAAATTAATACCTGTGTTCTGAAGCTTTTGGCTTATTCCAGACCATAGGGATTTGGGGGAGAGAAAACAAAAGAAAAGGAAGGGAATGAGAAAGAGAACAAGATTCACCACCTCCCATATCAACCAAAGGCACATTTTCTGGACCTTTATATTTAACAACCCACCAAAAATCCATACTGAGATAGAAATAAATATATATGATTATAGAGGTTATGAAATCCTGTCCAACTCCCAAACAGAATTGATCTCTTCAAGTGTCCTAGTTAACTTCTCATTAGCTCCGAGTGAAGGTTGTCATGACAACGAACTGGCAGATTTTAGTCCCTGGAATTTATTTGATATAACCTAGAACCTAGCTGTTTCTTTTTTTTTTTTTCCTAAGTGCTGGTTAGTATATTGGAAAAAAAAGAAAAAAGTTTATATATTCCTTCCGTTTCACAACTTTCAAATGTTGTGAATTAATTTGCTAATTCAACTAAACTAAAAATAGCCGGGTTTTTTTCCATTTTGTGACATTCTTTCACATATAGAACTACCAGAACTGGAACACATCTCAAAATGCCCTAATTAAAGCTGAAGAAACACTTTTTAAGTTGGAGAATAAAATAAACTCAAAAACACAGAGGACAACATCAGGATTGAAAGCAGTTTGTTCTGCTCAGGGACTGAGCTACTCACATATATCACTCAAGTCAGAAGGTGAGAGCAAGTCACAAGGCTGGGCTAAGGCCAGGTGGGCCGTCTGGATTCTTCCCTCTGCTTGCATTCAAACGCCCCTACTTGCCCCTATTTATTCCTGATTTGTTTATATTCACAGTCAACTTCTTGGCTCAGGCACTGGGCTCATTGTGATGAACTTGATACCGATATCTGACTCCCAGGAAAATTCTGATGGCTCTCATTCCAACCAAAGGACAATCTCTTCATCTCAGCAGTAACTGAGTGAAAGGATCCTGTTTAGAGATGAGGAGAAAACTAGTCCCAGGAAACATTAAGTGACTAACCCTCGGTAGTAAAACTGAGTGGCAGAGCACAACCTAGAATCCTTACTCATGGACACTCGCTCTCCTGTCTCACACAATGTAAGCTGAAAAGACAAATGGGTTCAGGAGAAAAATAATCATTTGCCTTTTATGAACTATATAATAATGGATTCAAGGACAATTTCAGCAAAGAACAGTCTAGGTTATGGCTCAAAGACAGCAAATTGATAAGTTTGGTCTATGACTAAAAAACTGTGATTGTAAGCGATCTACTAAAGAAGTTCGAAAACGAAAGCTGAGTTCTTGAAAACAGATATGAAAGGGCAACAATGCACTTTAGGAGAAGAATTACATATATGAATCTCATGAGTTTGAGACATCTGCTCTATTGGGAGATTTATTCTGAGTACTCAGGATATCATTACTATCATTAAACATCTGGTAATTTGTGTTGTAACATTTGAGGACACTATAAAGGATGTGCAACTAAAATTCTAAGATATCAGTTCTATGATAAATGTAGGCACAGAGCACAGGTGACATAAATTCTGGAAAGTTGCTTTTTGCAAAGACTAACTGTTCTTGCCTGATAATCCTCTTATAGCTCGACTTGTTGCTTTCATAACATTGAAAAATGCGCTCATTCACTCCACTGGTAAATTCAAACTGAAAAACACCAACAAGTATATTCTACAGATCAGGAGAGTTGCCAACTTTTGCACTTTCACATAATCGATGTAAAGATAAGGTAAACAAGAAAACAAAAAGATAATAATACTCTTTAAGAATTAAAAATATTTTGTTATTGGTCACCAATTGAATATTAAGCTAGCAGAAAGTGATTTTTTTTAAAAGATACAGCAGAACAAAAATAAAGATCCTAAAAGCTTTCAGAGAAGAAAAACAGAGATGGGACCCAAGTGGCTGGGAATTCAACCAGAAAAGCAGCAGAGGGAGGCCCCAGAATCAGAGCCGTGCTGCAGGCATTGGGGCAGCCAGTCCTTAACCAGAGCAGGAGAGGGGCCTCCAGGAAGGAAAAGAAGAGTTGAGACATAAGTATAAACACTTGGGTACAAATCTCTGGATGAATATATGACAGATCTGATGTAATGATCAGAAAGAAGTTAAGAAAAAAGACAAGTGAAGAAAAATCAAACCTTATACAGGAAAGGAAAATAACCACAGTACACTGTGACTTGGCTGTGAACACTGTTTACGGGGTTATAATGACATAAACACTGAATGCTGATTTAATTAAATTCTGTGATATAACAATATTTAGAAAGGATGGGGAAAGGAGAAGTCGAGGAGAAGTATAGGGAATCCTTGCATGGTAAAGTCCTTGTAGAGTAAAATCAATAGATATTATATAAAACTGATTTGTCAAGAAAAAAATAATTATTTTTGGCTGTCATTAGAGCTATTCATCAATTTTTCCAGCTTTCCTCTTTCCAAGTTGGTAGCAGAATTGTTGGCATGGCTCGTGACTTACTTGGCCAGTGAAATGTTAGTGGAAGCGATATGATGGAAACTCAAAGAGCCAGGGTGTGATTTGCCCCTTTTCTTCCCTCCTGCCCAGTGACTGGGGATGTTCCAGAGGATGGATGTGCCACCAGCCTGGAGGCTGGTGTGAGGAGACATGGAGCCCAGTGGACCCACTTGGATTTGAAGGGTGTTGGTTATCTTGCTTTTCATGACTGATTCTGCATATCATTTATAGACTTGGAAGTAAGTAACGAAAGGAACAGCTGAAAGAGTTGAAAATGGTCTGCTCACAGGACTGTGGGGTGTGGACAGGTCGAACAGGAGACTGTCCCTTTTCATTTTAAACCTTGTACATCCATTTGATTTAAAAAAAAAAAAAGCCATGGTACCTACAGAACATATATCTCAAGCAACCGGATGAATGTGCAAATGGAAATTCAAAGAGCAAGTGATTAGGGGAGAACAGGTATTCCCTGCTCCTCTCATTTCCACAGAGGGTAAGGAACTTCCACTCCACTCCCGAAGAAGGAGGGACACTTCCAGCTTCTTTTGGACGCAGCCAGGAGAGCGGAGTCACTTATCTGATTGGTGAGTTTGGGAAAAGCAAACTAGGCTCAGCCCCATTAGGTCAATCTTTGCTTACATTTTTGAAGGCACCCTGCCTGCAGGATTATTATTCTCTGCTCTTCCATGCAGTCAGCCTGGCAGTCAGAAGGGGAGTGGGGGAAATCCTATAGTTACACAAGTGTGCTAGATTATTGTGTGACTAGGTGGGCAAGTCTGGCTAATTCAGGGGTGAAATATTAATAAGCTTGTTTGGCCATAGATCCAGAGCCATGTTTGCTAATCAGCTTTATCGGTAATGATGCCAGTGTTTGAGATCTCCATATATCAGTTTCCTGTGTCCTATTTCTCAATGGGTTGAGAACTCAGAAGGAACTCCTCCAAAACATGAATATCGGTCATCACTCAACTCTGTAATCAGATTAATAACACACTAGAAGGATAATGCCTTTTTTTCTAGTTAGAAAAATACAGATGTGTAGAAAAAGTCTGAAAGATATATGCTTATCTATATTTTCTAATTTTCCTTCCCATATTACTTGGGTAATAAAAATGCTCAAATACTAGACTTAGAATAAAAAATTAAAAGTAACATTATAAACTTACAGAGCATTGTTTCTTAGGATTCATGGTTACATCTGAATGATTTCTCTAGATTGGCTTTGTTTTCATTTACCATCAGTTTCTTATAATTGGTATGCTTAGAAGAGCTTTGAAGAAAACATTACTTATGTGTCCAAAAGTTGGGTTATATCTGGTACTCTAAGTAGAGAAAGTACAGGCCAGAAGAACCACACCGTTCAAGTTTAGTTACATAGTTATGCTCTGATAAAGTAAAAAATAATTTAATTATGTATAATGACATCCATCCTGCAATGGCAATAACATTTTCCATTATTTAATAACCTACTTTCATTTCTTTACCAATTGATTCCTCTTCTGTTTCTTCTACTTGAGATACATTTTCATTTGAAGTAACTTTAGGAGTTGTAGGCAATGATATTTCAGCGATTTGCATGAGATTAGATAATTTCTCGTGAACTGAAATAACTCTAAAAATAACAAACATGTATGCATTTTACTTGAAAAGTTAAGTAAGGCATTCATTTATTCCCAGAATCAATAAAACATGTAAAGTAAGTCCTTAGTTATTTAACAGATTTCTGGCATCCCCAAACATCATTCAATCATTCCTTCATTCAAGAAACATGAGAACAGAGACACAATTCTCACCTGAATAATGTTTATGATCTAGTTATATGCTCAGACAGATTTATAATTACAAACTGGCAAAGACACAAAGCAAAAAAATGCAGATATCCAAAATATTTGCTTAAGATGAAAATAAAGAAAATAAATATCTACATGGGCAAAGAAACACCAGGCAATGACAAAAGATCTACTCCTACTTAAACTCAGTGCCACGCTCTGATTGGCTGGCTGGCCTGAAGCTAAGAATTAGGACAAGTCAGCAATGGCTCTGAGAGACGGGTCAACGAGCCCACACAGTGACATGTACTGTGTGGGGAGTGGGGATAGGGAGAAGAATCAAGAAAAAAGGAAAAGCTAAAGCCGAGGAAGAGGGCAGAGGACGCACTGGCAATCGTGAGCAGGACAGAAAGCTTCTGGAGCCACGGTCCAGTGAACTATGGAGGCGCTAGAGACAGAGGTTAACTAGTGAATGCAGTCAGAAGCTGAAAGAGCATTGAAACAGATGAAGGAGGCAAAGAGCCACCTGCAGGTCTCCCAGTGACTCTAGGATACAGGTGCGTAGAGCGCAGATGCGCACGTATGTGTGTGTGGGTATGTGGGTCTCCATGCAGGGACGGAGGGAAATTTTTATGAAAAAGAAGTAAATGATGCAAAAAAGCAAAATGACATCAGGAGCAAATGCAGGAACGTCGATTTCCCCAATTTCCCGCAGCATGCTCTTACTTTGCCTTCTATAGGATGATCAACAAGAGCAATTCCCCATAGACTGATCTTGACTCTCATAAGAACGCAAGGAACTCCACCCTAGGTGGGAGAAATAGTGTCACCAAGGGATGAATCAGATGAATGTTTGTCAGGCAACTTCCTCTATAATAGCCTCAGTGACAGGGGCATGTCCCTAACTTTAGTCACCCTACCATTGATCATAAACACACCAAAATCAAGAACTTTTTGGAGTAAAACAAGAATCCTGTCAGTTTGATTACATTCTGCTCTGCAGAAATTATAATCATTTTCGTCAAGTGCTTCTGAAAAAAAATTTCTGCCATGTTTCTGGATGTACAAGGAAAGAATATATTTCCTTTGTGGCTTAGCTGTGCTGGTATAGTCCTGTGTCTAAGATTTTCCACCATGTCACTGAAAAAAATTTTAAAAAGGAAAAGAAAAAGAAAGTTGACTGAATAATTGAAAGTATGCCAGCTCTTGAAACATCTCTTGTTTTATTCTCTTTCATGGAGAGGCCAAAGAGAAACAGCTCTTCAAAATGGAAATCAAGGACCAGGAACCAGACTCTCCAGGTAAGAACAGAGAAGCGCCAAGTCCCTGCACTCAGTAGGTGGTGAGCAGGGCAAAGAGCTGACACTGACAGACACAGGAGGCCATGATGAGACTTGACATTTGCCCAGTGCTTTCAGTCTTTCAAAGTATCTGCATACATTACACATGCATACAAAGTATATGCATACACTGCCTGGCTTGATCCTGACAATAACCCCAAAAGGTAGGCAAAATATTATTTCTATCTCAGAAATGAGAAAATGGAGGCTGAGGTCGCAAGGGCAATGAACAATGGAATCAAAACTAAATTAACTAAGCAAAGAAAAAAAATGAAAAACAAACAAGGAATTTGGTAAGGTGAAATCAGAAAAGAGAGAAACCAGGCATGAGCAAAAATTAGAGTCTCCATCCCCTGTTTGAAGGACAGGGAGGAAAACAGAGTGGCTGACGCAGAGGCTTTTGACTTGGGGAACAATAGAAAATAGGATTGGTCAAAGAGGAAAGGGTGGGGCTTCCCTGGTGGCGCAGTGGTTGAGAGTCCGCCTGCCGATGCAGGGGATACGGGTTCGTGGCCCTGTCCAGGAGGATCCCACATGCCGCGGAGCGGCTGGGCCCGTGAGCCATGGCCGCTGAGCCACAAAAAAAAAAAAAAAAAAAAAAAAAAAGGAAGGAAAGGGTGAGACCAGGATGGCGGTGGAGTTTGGGCTTAACTTTGCAACTTAATACAGAGCCACATTAAGTTCTTTTTAAAACACACCCCAAACTACAGGCAAAATATAGTACAGACAACATCTTTGTACTGTCTGTAATCTTTATGAAGTACCAGAAACTATTCCTCCAACAACTCTAGGTCCTATTATTATTCCCGTTTTACTGATGAAGAGACTGAGGCACAGAGAGGTTAAGTAACCTGGTCAAGTTTGCTGAGATAGGAAGATACAAAGGGCACAACCAGCATTTGAACCAAAGCAGGCTGAATTCAGAGTGCATGCTCTTAACCACTGCAATATCATACTCTGCTAAGTAAAAGGAAGATTTTTCCAAAAATGTCTTCTAAAAGTTCTCCTGTGATTTACCTTCTACATTACTGAAACAGTCAATCTTATGAAAGTATCAGCAAAGAGGGTTAGAGCTGTGGATAATCCATCTTTACTTGCCTGTTTAGTGGAACCCAGAAAGAGCCAACATATACATTGTCGTAAGCAGTAGATGTAACATCTGAAGTATTCAGGGGCTTCATATTATAGGCATACAACAATAACACCTATAAGAAAATTAAAAGACATATAAAATGTTACATCAAACTTACACTTTGCCTCAAAAACTGCAGCATCAGTTCTCAAAATAGTGTCATTATACTTTAAAAGGTTTTTTCTTTGGAAGAGAAAAATGAGGGGTTTTTTTGTGTGTTTCCAATTCACTTTAAAAAGAAATGATATGAACAAGAATTGTGCAAAGGTTATGAGATGAAAATAAATGCTAGTTGGTACCAAGGTTATATTATTTTTGAAGACTGACACTTCTTACTGCAGTTAAGTTTAAATTTCAGCCTCTGAAGGCCCTCTGCAACAAGTTCTAATGTATATTGTACCTAGTGAATATCCAACTTTGTTTCTTGTTCCTTCTCCGTATGCCCCTTTCCCATCGGTGGTCATAGGTACTTTTGTGCATTCACTTATGCTGTTCCCTCCCTGTTCTCTCCGTATATTCCATCCACACACAACTTACCAGCCCCCATCTCTAAGATGAAACTTCTCCTAATGACTCATACTTTAGTAATTTCCCTGATGTTTGAACTCCGAAAATTCTTAGAGTCAGTCCCACACTGTACAGCACCTATTTACAATCACGAATTCACAGAATTTGAGATTCAGAGGACCTTAGAGGTGGTCTGCTCTAAGTCCTTCCAAGAAAGCTGAGGTTCAGAGCTGACAGTCAAAATTAACTAATTAAATGTATGCATTTATCTCCACTTCCTCACAAATCTAACTAAAATAAGAGTAAAGGGATTTGGGGAATTCCTGGCGGTCCAGTGGTTAGGACTCTGTGCTTCCACTGCAGGGGGCATGGGTTTGATCCCTGGTGAGGGAACTAAGGTCCTGCAAGCCACCTACAGTGTGGCCAAAAAAAGAAGAATAAAGGGATTTTTTTTTTCTTAAAGGCATAAATCCGCAAAGACAGAAGCAAGAGAGAAAATGAAGCAGATGAGAGATGTTAGCAACATTTTGAAAGCACCTGAAACATTTTGAAAGCACCTCTGCTTAGACAGCAGAGGGGAAAGGCTGTGTCCCACCTGCCTTCAGAGGGGCTGCCAACAACAAGCACGACCAAGAACCTCAAAAGCCTTGGGGACAACCTCCCTCCCATCCCTTCTCTGAGTCCATGCAACCAGGAGACTCCCTCCCTCCTTCCCTGCTAGCCTCTCCTCTGCTAGCCAAACTTCTTCCATTTTTCTCTCTGCTGAGGTTAAATCAAAGATCTATGCTCAGGAGGGACATTAGATTCCAGAGGTGAGGTGCTGAACTGAAAAGGCTGGAATGAAGTGAACGTCTATATTCTGAACAAGAGACATCCCTCTACCTTACTCCAGCCCCTGCCCAGAACGTAGAAAACCAAGCAGGAGTCTAAAAGAGTCCTCTTTGGGGAAATTTCCCAGATGAAGAGAAAAGACCTTACAGATACTGACATTTCAGGATCCACCAATTAAGCTGCTAGCTCCCACAGTCACCCTGCAATGAGGCTAAAAGTCCGTAAGCCTGACTCAGTATGCTTCTCAGTGCCTCAAACATGAACGGACAGCCAAGGGTCACTAGACATGAAATGAAAGGTAGAGACCAAAACTAATGTAAGAAAAGGAATTTGGAGAATCAGATACAAGACAGAGAGCAGAAGAAAACGTCACTGAAACCATAATTAATATCCTCAGAGAGAGAAAGGCCAATATTGCATCTGAAATAAGAACACAATGCTATTAAAATGAAAGAGAATAAGAGCTCTTAAAAATTAAAAAAATATGATCATAACAGCTAAATAATCAATAAAAGATTTGAAATATAAAGTTAAATATATCTCCCTCCAAATAAACCTAAATTTAAAAACATAAATAGGGGAGAAAAGATGAGAAAAGTAAACATTCAATCGAATAGGCTCAATAGCTGAATAACAGAAATTCCAGAACATGCAGAGATCATGAGAGGGAGGAAATTATCAAAGAAAAACATCTCCACGAACTGAAGAGTATACTTCACATATTGAAAGGGGCACCCTAAGAATCCAGCACAATACCCACACCAAGGCACATCAGGGAATTTTAGAACACAGGACAGAGGGAAGATCCCGAGTTTCCAGAGGAAATAAGTCACAATGAACTAGGAATCAGAATGGGAACAGAACTCTCAACAGCAATGCAGGATTGCCAGAGATAATGGAGCAGTGCCACCCACATTTTGAGGGAAAATAATTTTCAACCTAGAATTCTATGCCTAGGCAACAATGAATTAAGCATTAAAATGATGCTTAATTTTTGTCAGACATAGAAGGCCTTAAACTCCTATGAAAGTTCAGGGTTAATTTTAGTCTGTTGCAACCTTGTTAATCATCTCAGGGGACTGAAGTCATGGAATTATTCCTTGGCGAAACCTGAATAGAATGTACTAAATAGCGATTGTAGCCCTGTTTTAGGGTCTGAAACACACAAAGAAGCAGCCAGCTAATCAGCCTTTTTTGTAGAAATTGCGCATGTTGATGATTTACATCTGAATTCCATTGTTACTTTCACTTCTCTCGCTGAGTCTGGCTCACACCTGGTTTTGACTACATGATCAGAGAGGTACAAAAGACTCCTCTCCCAGGTAGCAGCTTTCTTGAAACCAAGATATCTCACCATATTTCGGCGGTTCATGACCCACAGATGACGTGTGTCCCGTGCAACTGAGAGAGGACCCAGGAAGCTGCTCCTGGGTATCTTAGTCTCTCCTTTAGTCTGAAATCAGAATTAACTTGAATAAAGTAGGGCAAAATTTAAACAATAAAACACTAAACTCACTCGCATAGTTGTTGTGAGCCAGAGCTCTGGAGCCGGGGTGCCTGGGTTTGCCTCCACCACTTACTGGCTGTGTGATCTTGGGCAAATTATTAAAACATTATGCTTCTGCTTTCTCATCTGTAAAACTAAGATATGGTAATCCCCATCCCATGGATCAGGGTGAGGATTGAGTGAGTCAACGTAAAGTGCTTTAAGCGGTATTTAGAGCATTATTGTTGTCATTTTTAGCCCCATGATCACTACTGGCTCCTTACCCTTCCTGGATACCTCATTTTCTATATTCTCTTGGAGCTGCTGCTAATCCCAAACCAGCTTTCCATCTAATCCCCCAGCCTGTCCTCATCTAATCCACTTAGTTCTTAGTTGCTAATAGTGCTTAGTTCTATTCCCAACTTGTCTTTACTCCTCAAGGATAAGTTATATAACCTTGCATACTCAGGACTGGATTCTTCAGGAGGCAATACGCCCATGATAAAATTTCCAGTGTTCCTTTATTCACTTCTGAAAATACTCTTTTTTTTCAATGGAAAAGAAGTGATATGGTTTTGACAAACACTGAGGAATACTATATTTAAAATTGCCTTGTATGTTCATCATTATCAAGTAGGATTTATCTCAGGGATGCAAGGATGATTCAGTATTTGCAAATCAATGTGACGCACCACATTAACAAACTGAAGAATAAAAATTATATGATTATCTCAATAGATGCCGAAAAGGCTTTTGACAAATTCAATGTCCATTTATGATAAAAACTCTCAACAGAGTGGATATAGAGAGAACATACCTCAACATAATAAAGGACATATATGACAAACTTACAGCTAACATCATGCTCAATGGTGAAAAGCTTTTCCTCTAAGATCAGGAACAAGATAAGGATGCCCACTATGACCACTTTTATTCAACACGGTATTTGAAGTCCTAGGCACAGCAATCAGACAAGAAAAGAAGATCAAAGGTATCCAAATTACAGAGGAAGAAGTAAAACTGTCACTGTTTGCAGATGACATGATCCTATATATAGAAATCCTAGACACCACAAAAAACTATTAGAACTCATAAATGAAGTCAGTGAAGTTGCAGCACACAAAATTAATATACAGAAATATATTGCATTTCTATACACTAACAATGAACTATCAGAAAGAGAAATTAAGAAAACAATCCTCTTTACAATTGCATCAAAAAGAATAAAATACCTAGGAATAAATCTAACCAAAGAGGTAAATGACCTGTACTCAGAAAAGTATATGACATTGATGAAAGAAATTGAAAACAACAGAAACAAATGGAATGATATACTGAATTCATGGACTGGAAGAATTAATATTGTTAAAATGACCATATTACCCAAGACAATCTACAGATTCAATGCAATTCCTATCAAAATACCAATGGTATTTTTCACAGAACTAGAACAAATAATTCTAAAATTTGTATGGAACCACAAAAGACTTCAAAGAGCCAAAATAATCTTGAGAAGGAAGAACAAAGTTGGAGATACCATGCTCCCCGATTTCAAATTCTACTACAAAGCTATAGCAATCAAAACAGTATGGTACTGGCCCCAAAACAGACACATAGACCAATGGAACAGAAATAAACCCACACTTATATGGCCAATTAATCTACAGCAAAGGAAGCAAGAATATACAATGGGGAAAAAAAAACCTCTTTAATAAATGGTGTTGAGAAAACTGGACAGCTACATGCAAAAGAATCAAACTAGACTACTTTCTCACAACATATACAAAAATAAACTCAAATGGATTAAAGACTTAAATGTAAGACCTGAGACCATAAAACCCCTAGAAGAAAACATAGGCAATATGATCTTTGACATTGGTCTTAGCAATAATTTTTTTGGATCCATCTCCTCAGGCAAGGGAAACAAAAGCAAAAATAAACATATGGGACTACATCAAACTAAAAATCCTCTGAACAATGAAGGAAATTATCAACAAAAGGAAAAGACAGCCTACCGAGTGGGAGAAGATATCTGCAAGTGATATACCTGATAAGGCATTAGCATCCAAAATATACAAAGGGGGCTTCCCTGGTGGCGCAGTGGTTGCGCGTCCGCCTGCCGATGCAGGGGAACCGGGTTCGCGCCCCGGTATGGGAGGATCCCACATGCCGCGGAGCGGCTGGGCCCGTGAGCCATGGCTGCTGGGCCTGCGCGTCCGGAGCCTGTGCTCCGCAACGGGAGAGGCCACGGCAGAGGGAGGCCCGCATACCACAAAAAAACAAAACAAAACAAAATATACAAAGAACACATGCAACTCAAGCTCAGAAAAAGCAACAAACAAACAACCTGGTTAAAAAATGGACAGAGAATCTGAGTAGACATTTTTCCAAAGAAGACATACAGATGGCCAACAGGCACATGAAAAAATGCTCAACATCAAACATTATTAGGGAAATGAAAATCAAAACCACAATTCTTACCTCACACCTGACAGAGTGGCTATTATAAAAAAGAACAAATAACAAGTGTTGATGAGGATGTGGAGAAAAGGGAAGTCTCAGGCACTGTTGGTAGAAATGTAAATTGGTACAGCCACTATGGAAAGCAGTATGAAGGTCCCTCAAAAAATTAAAGATAGAACTACCATATGATCCAGCAATTCCACTTCTGGAAAAAACACTAATTCAAAATTATATATATATATATATATATATATATATATATATATATATATA
>NC_041219.1:30197922-30208257 GCF_002837175.3 Physeter macrocephalus | reverse complement strand
GTTATCAATATATCAATCAATCAATCAAATATTTCTCAGCCATAAAAAATAACAAGATCTTGCCATTTGGGACAACATGGATGGACCTAGAGGGTAGTATGCTAAGTGAAATAAGTCAGATGGAGAAAGACAAATACCACGTGATTTCACTTACATGTGGACTCTAAAAAACAAAACAAATGATCAAATATAACAAAACAGAAACAGACTCATAGGTACAGAGAATAAACTTGTGGTTGCCAGAGGGGAGAGGGGTTGGGGGATGAGTAAAATAGATGGGGGAGATTAAGAGGTACAAGCTTGCAGTTTCAAAATAAATGAGTCACAGGGATGTAATATACAACATAGGAAATATAGTCAATACTAGTGTAACAACTTTGTATGGTGACAGATAACTAGACTTTTCATGGTGATTATTTTGTAATGTATACAAATGTGGAATCATTATGTTGTACACCTGAAACTAATACAATATTGTAAAACAATTTTACTTCAATAAAAAAAAGAAAGAAAGAAAGAAAAAGAAAAAATTGTCTTGCCCTCACAGCCCAGGAACAGTGAAAGATGAATCCCTCTTCCACTAGATGGAGCTGATTTGTAATTTCCTCATCTTGATATTTTAATCACCTAACAAAATGCTTGACACATAGTATGCACTCAATAAATACTTTATTCATTAGTTAGTAAGCAGTTGAGCTATATGTGGTTTGTAAAGAAATCAATATTAAGAATGAAAAGACTTAGGTTCACATTCTTATTTTTGTTACTAATGAGTTGTGGTGTTGGTCAAGTCATTTTACCCCTGTGGAACTTTGCTTCCTCATCTGTAAAATGAGAATGTCGATTAGGTGTTCTCCTAGTTTCCTTTCAGTTCTGACATTTGACCTGGGTGATACCAAAAGTCAGAGGTTACCAATGGAGCCCACTATATAAAGTGGCAATGGAGTAACTTCTTGGAGAGTCATCATGAGAGCTGTAAGTTCACTGGTAGCACCAACCTAGACCAGTGCTTCTCAACCTTAAATGTGCATACATTACTTGCACATTCTAAAATGTGCAAGTAAAACGAATATTCTGATTCAGTGGGTCTGAAGTGAGACCTGAGATTCTGCATTTCTAATGAGCTTCCAGGGGATGCCAGCAGGGCTGTTTCCTGACCACACTCTGCAAGGGCCAGGGACTAACAGATGCCTGCCTCATTTATGTAGATTTGTCTTCCCCAGTTTCCAGAAGCTGGATGTAATTTTGGGCCCCATCTGCAGGACCAGGCTCTAGTTAATCACTTAGCCAACAAGTCCCAGAATCCAGAGGACCTCAGAGGGAGGTCCTGGGCATCTGTATGACCTCTAAATTATAGCACTCCTAACATCCAAGTTGATAACATTGGGCTTTTGCTTTTGTTAAGACTTGATAATTTTCCCAGGAACCCTAGCTCATCTTTCGCTATCCTGCTAGGCCTGAGCTTGTCTTGAATGCACAGCCTGTTTCTTTGGGACCCTGAGATAGAGTCTTGCTCTTCTTAGGGATTTAAAGCCCTCCAGAAAAGAGCACTGGCTCCATATTTCTTGTTCCCAGACTGTTTGGACTTCTGAATAAACTTATCTCCAAGAACTATTTCAGCTCTATCCAAGTTTCTGTTTTTACTTGCCAGATGGAGTCTTGCTTTTCAGTGCTTTGCTTGATCAGACTTCTTGCACTTGATCATGCTTGTCTGCCTACATCTTCTGTGGCCGCTGAAGAACATGCCTTGGGCTGTCCAGCTGCCTTCAACACAACAGCCTTTGCAGTCGTTTGCTTCCCTCCAACTCAACAATGTGTTGAGATGCTCCAATCCTGATTCATTGTCAACTAGCATTCCTCCATCCTGGGTCTCAGTTTCCTCTTTTGTAAAATGGGGCTAATGATAATACTCGGCCGTTTGGATCCATGGGTTCAGCATCCGTGGATTCAACATCCCGTGAATCAAAAATATTTTTAAAACTCCAGAAAGTTCCAAAAACAAAAATTTGAATTTGCCATGTGCTGGTAACTATCTACATAACATTTACATTGTATTAGGTTTTATAAGTAATGAAGAGATGATTTAAAGTATACAGAAGGATTGCATAGTTTATATGCAAATACTATGCCATTTTACACAAAGGACTTGGACATCTATGGATTTTGGTACCTGAGAGGGTTCTGAACCAATCCCCTCTGAATACTGAGGGACGACTGTACCTACCTCATAGAGTTGCTGTGAAGTTAATGAAGTAAAATACCTGGAACACAGTAAGCTCTACATTGGTGTTCATTATTGCTATTATCTATGGGTTTCATGAGCTTCACCCAGTTTTTCCAACATTAAACTCCACACTAAAGGTCTAAGATAATGAATAGATGAATGCTCACATACATGAATATTTAAAGCATCACACAAATTTCAGTGTTATCTTCTGAAAAAATAGACTCTTAGGTCTGAGAAGATCTAGCCCTCCCAAGTCAGCGTTTCCTGATTTGGTAGCTGAGATTTATGGCATCAACTGAATCTTTTATCATGACCCAATACATACATACTCACTGTCAAAGGGGGAAAAATGTCCCTGAACTAAAATAGGAAAACTGTGTGTTCTGGGGGCTTCCCTGGTGGCGCAGGGGTTAAGAACCCGCCTGCTATTGCAGGGGACACAGGTTCGAGCCCTGGTTCAGGAAGCTCCCACATGCTGCAGAGCAACTAAGCCCACGCACCACAACTACTGAGCCTACACTCTAGAGCCCGTGAGCCATAACTACTGAGCCCACGTGCCACGACTACTGAAGCCCACACACTTAGAGCCTGTGCTCCACAGCAAGAGAAGCCACCCCAGTGAGAAGCCCACGCGCCAAAACGAAGAGTAGCCCCTGTTCGCCACAACTAGAGAAAGCCCACATGCAGCAATGAAGACCCAGTGCAGACAAAAATAAATTAATTAATTTTAAAAACCTGTGTGTTCTGTGCCTTACGCAAATCACTCAAGCAACCTGTTTAAATCAGAACTTGTTAGTTGGTGCTCCGCTTCTAATCTCTGTCTGACACCAGTTCATGCGCCCATGCTAATTGTCAGACATGACTGTTGATTCATGAAACCTCGTTATTCTAACTATCAGCCACAGATGCAGTCTTAACATTAACTCCCAAGATCATCCTGCCCCAGACTGATAGGGATGTGATATTTCTACAACCTTGTGAAATGAACTTTATACTTTGTTCCTCATTTTTTAAAACTAACTATTTGGGTAAACAATCTGTTTCCCAACAAGGTCATCTTTCCATACCCTTTCTGAATGGATATACTCTTTTATCACACCTTGTTGGTTCTCCTGCCAGCAAGTAAACAAATTCGTCAGGATGCCGAATGTCAATCTAGAAATGTTCTTTTTAACAGTATCTGTCATGAAACAAAAGTTTCAGAAAAAAACATTTTCACTTACTGTAGGTGATGCATTCTGATATTGCCTTCTTACACTTAATTTCTTTAAAAAAAATACTACTCATGACACACTCTATTGACTCCATGACCCATGAGTAGTCTTGGAAATTTGGTTTGAAAACTACTGCACTAAATTCCCCCAAAGAGACCACAGATTTATTATTTTAAAATGTATATGGGGGCTTCCCTGGTGGCGCAGTGGTTGAGAATCCGCCTGCCGATGCAGGGGACACGGGTTCGTGCCCCGGTCCGGGACGATCCCACATGCTGCGGAGCGGCTGGGCCCGTGAGCCATGGCCACTGAACCTGCACGTCCGGAGCCTGTGCTCCGCAACGGGAGAGGCCACGGCAGTGAGAGACCCGCGTACCAAAAAAAAAAAAAAAAAGGTATTGAGTAGGGTAAAACTATATGGCAAATGTTTTATGGGAAAGAGCCTGAGGCTCTTCTTAGGGAGAGCAGTAATCAAAGGAGTGCTATAGTGGAAGGTTCCTCTGCAAAAGATGGTAGTTAGACCCCCGTCCCAGAAAAGTTAACTAATCTACTGAAGGTTACAAAATTACTAAGTAACAGAGCTGGGATTCAAAACAGGAGTCTGATTTGCTCCATTCTGAGGGCTCTAGAGTCTGTGTTCTTAACCACTACACTAATGTAAGCAAAACAAATAAAAGAAAACCATTCCCAGTAAAACTGTGCAAAGACAAAGTCTCAAAAGTGTATAGTGAAAGAAGTCAGAATATTTTTAAAGCAACAACAATTTGACTCTCAAGAGAACAATGGAAATGAGTAGATGACATTTTGAATGTACTGAAAGAAAATAATTTCTAATCTTTAATTCTTTACTCCATAAAAATTTATTTCACAGATAAATGTAAAACAATGATATTTATCAGGTAAACAAAAATTGAGAGTGTTTGCCTCCAGAAGATGCTCACCACAAGAAATTCCAGAATATGTACTTCAACAGAAAGAAGTGATCCTAAATGGAATGTCTAAAATGCAAGAGGGAGTAGAAAGCAAAGCAAATGATGAATATGTAGAAAATTCTAAAGGAAAATAACTCTTGTATAAAACAATTAAAAATAATATTATTTTGGTTAAAAAAAGAAAATGTACAATAATATCATTTAAGTCATTAGAGGAATAAAGATCAATAATTAACTTTAGACTAGGACTTCCCTGGTGGTCCAGTGGCAAAGAATCCACCTTCCAATGCAGGGACACCGGTTCAATCCCTGGTCAGAGAACTAGGACCCCACATGGCGTAGTGCAACTAAACCCGTGCGCCACAACTACTGAGCTTGCGCGCCTCAACTAGAGCCCACACGCCACAAGCTACAGAGCCCATGCGCTCTGGAGCCCATGTGCCACAACTACAGAGCCCACGTGCTCAGGAGCCCCGGAGCCACAACTAGAGACAGAAAACCTGCATGCCACAACTAGAGAGAAGCCTGCACACTACAATGAAGAGCCAGCGCACTGCAACGAAAAAAAATCCTACATGCCTCAATGAAGATCCCATGTGCTGCAACTAAGACCTGACACAGCCAAAAATAAATAAATCTTTCAAAAAAAAAAAAAGAAAGAAACTTTAGACTTTGATAAGTATGTATGTTGTCCTGAGGGTAACCACTAAAAGCACAGCAAAAGAGTGCATAATTTCAAAGTTCAGAGAGGACAAATGAATGAAAAAAGTAATCAATCCCAAAAAAGGGAGAAAGACAGAAAACCTGAGGAAAACAGAAAATCTGAGACAAGTGAAAACACAAAATAATATGGTAGATTCAAAACCAAATATATTATTATTTACATTAAGTGTGAATGGACTAACTTCTCTAGTCAAAATACAATATTGTCAGACTGTATTTTAAAATATCCAAGTGTATACCTTTATTTAAAAATACAATTAAGGGACTTGCCTGGTGGTCCAGTGGTTAAGAATCCATCTTCCAATGTAGGGAACTCGGGTTAGATCCCTGAGAACTAAGATCTCACATGCTGCGGGGCAACTAAGCCCGTACGCCGCAACTACTGAGCCCGTGCACCTTGGAGCCTGCATGCCACAACTAGAGAGAAGCCCGTGCACTGCAATGAAGAGCCTGAGCGCCACAATGAAAGATCTCACGTGCCACAACTAAGACTCAGCGCAGCCAACAAATAAATAAATAAAATAAATATTTTGAAAAAAAAATTAAAACACAAGTACACAAATGGGTTGAAAGCAAAAGGTTAGAAAAAGAAATATTATGAAAATAACAACCACAAGAAAGTCACTTTCCTCTAGTAATATCAAACAAGGCAGACTTTATGAGGGAAAAATCATTATTACGAAAAGGTCAGAAGTCAATGAATTCACCAAGAAGTCACAATGCTTATTAATCTGTTTGCACCTAAGAACAAAGCCTCCAATTAGGTAAAGTAAAATTTGACAGAACTACAAGAAAAAACAAAACAACAGCAATCTCAGTGAGAGAATTAAATGTTAAAATCTCAGTACAGTTGACTCTTGAACACACAGGTTTGAACTGCACAGGCCCCACTTTATGAGAATTTTTAAAAATAAATACATATGATTATACTACACAATCCATGGCTGACTGAATCCAAAATGTGGATATGGAGAGCCAACTGTAAAGTTACACATAGATTTTCAACTGTGAGGAAGGTCAGCACCCTGACTCCTATGTTGTTCAAGGGTCAACAGTAATTGATTAAAAAAAAATAAATCCCACCGAGGCGTGTGGGATCTTTTGTTTTGATTTTCAAACAAAAATAGAAAAATCACCAAGAATATAGAGTATCTGAACAAGACTATACAAACTAACCTATTGGACATATATCAACACTGCCTCAACAACTGAGGAGAGCACATTCTTCTTAAAAGCAATGGAATATTTACACAATAAACACCTTCCTGGCAAAAAAAAAGCAAGCTTCAACAAATATCAATCATACAGAGCATTTTTTTATTACCACAGAACAAAAAAATCTACAAATAAATAAAAAAAGATAACTAGAAAAGCTTCATATAGTTTGTAACTTAGAAACATGTTGAAATGACCCACGAGTCAAAGAAGAAATCACAATAGAAACTTTAAAAGTTATTTTTAACTGAAAGATGATGACAATACTATAATAAAACTTGTGGGATGAAGCCAAAGCAATATTTAGAGAGAAACTGATAGCCTTAAAATGCATAGATTAGAAAAGAAAGAACTAAATATTGAGCTAATATCTATCTCAAGAAGTCAGTGGTTAGGAAAAGAATACACACACACAAAAAACAGTAGAAGGAAGATATTTAGGGTTAACAAAATAAAACTAATTAATGAGAAATCTCTGGTGACAATGACCAAGAAAAAAGTGCACAAATAAGCAATATAAGGCGTGAAAAGGGATACTTCACTACAAATACACCAGATAGCTTAAAAATATGAGAGAAATTTTAAATAAAATGGGAAAATTCCTAGAAAAAGCAACTTAAGCAAAACTGACTCAAGAAGAAATAGAAAATCCCAATGTTGTATAAACAGGGGTGATAGTTAAAATAATTAAAACTTGGTTTGACAAAGGCACTAACCATCAAAACAGATATTAGCCCAATCAGAACAGATACCAGCTCTGATAACCAGTACATTAGTACTATTGCTTAAAGACTGCCTCTAACTATGGAGAATTACATCACTAGTCTTATCTCACAACAAAAACACAAGGGCTTTATTGATGAGCTCTTAGCAAATATCTGAGGAAAAAGTTTACTCCAAACTTACACAAACTTCACCATAGAACAGAAAAACATGGTTATATTTATCAATACATTTTATGAGCCTAGCAAAAGCCTCATACAGAAAATATCTGACAAGGATAGCACAAAAAGGAAAAATTATAGTCCAATATTACTCTTGAAAACAGTGGCAAAAATTCAATATGAAACATTAGCAAACTGAATCTAGTAAAATGAATACATCATGACCAATATGAGTTTATCTCAGGAGCACAAGGCTGATTTAACATTATAAAATCAATTCCTATATTAAAAGAGATAAATGATAAAATCCTCTTAATAGACATAGTAAAATATTCATGATAAAACTTCCTATTAAGGTGGCAATAGGAAAAAATTTCCTTAATGTGATAAAGGATAACTACAAAAAAATATTAAACATCATATGTAATGGTGACACATTGGAAAGTTTCTCTTTAAGTTCAGGAAAAAGGAAAATGATCAACATGAATCCAACTTTTCTAGGATCTCAATTATTTCACATTCATTCTGCTAGACAACATAGATTCTAAATTGCTGTATATTTCTCTCTATATGATAAGAGGATCTTCTCTACTCTTTAAGTTATAATGGCTTCATTAAACTTTATATCCAAATGTAAGATTTAGCTTTATAATTATATTACATACCATAGGTTCTGTTTCCTTTGGAGGCTTTTCCAGGGGAGGAATGTACCACTGAAAGCAAAGTTCTTTGTTTAAAGCTTGTGTTGCTACAACTGAGGACACCACATCTCCACATGATGGGCTGGCAAAGAGTTTTAATGATAAATTGGAGTGTAGAGGACTGTCAGTTGTTCCTAACTGGGGAAAAAACAGAAACATCAGCTTAATTGCTGGTAATGAATTTATTCAATATTTAAAACATTCATTCAATTTTCATTCAATATTGACTATTGGAAAACTCGGGGAATCATCTCAGCTTGTTTTATGGATGTAGGTCTTAAAACTGCCCCTGATTACTACAGAGAAGATTCTTTTATAGAAAAAATATATTTCAAAACCCAGTGAACTCAACAAATGTCTTCCACTTTGGTGAATATTCAAGAGTAAAGATCTAGAGGGAAAATGTCCATGCTATCATTTCAGTCTCAAGGTCACCATGTAGTCTAAGAACATCTTCTACTTTTCTTCTTGTTTATTCACTGGTGAATATACTGAGGGTTTGGTTACAATTTATTATCTACTTTCCAATAGCATTCTTTGCAGTACCATATGCAAAATAAGTTACAGTTTTTGCTCTAAGAGGTTAAAATCCATTACTCTCATTCCCTCTTTAAATGAATGTAGCTGATTTGTAAGTTTAGTCTTGATGGATTTGGGCCCAGCTCATTTGATGGAACTTGATCCCTGAATCAGGAGTTTTCAAGAAACACAAATGTGTAGACTGCAATTGGCAACTTCATAAAATATTTACTTAGTTTTTTAAGGTAGCTAAGAAAGTAAAGCATGAATGCTATCAACAAAATAAGAGTCTAGCCAGAGAGATAATAATGGTGATAATAATATCTCAACTCTATAAAGGCTTTTCTTCAATGGAGTACAAACTATTTTCAAAATTAATTTCTTGTTATTCCCAAGATTACAGCACGGTAGCTGGAAAGCAGTTCTTTTACTAAACTCTTGACATCTAAGGTGTCTCAAAGGCTTGGTGACCAAGGGGAATATGTCAGTGGCTAAAAAGAAATGCCTGGTGTTTCTGTAACACTTTGTACCTTCCATTTCTGAGTCTCTTCAAGATATAGTAGAAGACTGTCAATGCAAAGTCTTCAAAATAAAAATAAAGAGAGAAATAAATACATTGACCTTTCAAGTTGTCTACCGATAAAAGAAAAAACATGTCTGGACTGAAAGGTAATATCAAAGGTGAAAACTATTTAAAAATGTCTAGAGACTATCATAAAGGGATATGATAAGCCAGAATCCTCATTTATTAGCACTATACTAAAAACATGGCCAAAATGCGAAATAAATAAGATTATTAGGGTTAAATAATCATTTAAAAGTGCTTAATAAAGAGTAATTCTATGTCAGGCAGTTCACCAAAAAATCAGGTAAATAACTGATTCAGAAAAAAATTCTCACATTTTTTCATATCTGAGCGCCTTTCAGAGGTTCTGACTATTCTAGCAAAGAATTCATATTTAATAACTAGCTAAGTGGAGAAAAATAAAAAGCAAATACCTTCTATTTCAATATATATAGTGTTTATTAGCATGATGGCCTAATAATAATAACTGGAACAGAAATCAATATTAAAATAGGGTACTTAATTTTCTATTCACTTTTTAAAAACGTAATATCTAATTGCTAATGGGATTAATTACATAAGCTAGTCGATGGGCTATACACTGAGTACTTTTTTTTTTTTTTAGAAATTTCATGTAATGTCTGAAACATTTATATTAACATATTTCTATACAAATAATCCAAAGAAAGTTTAGTATTAGTTTTTTTGTTTGTTTTTTTATACTGCAGGTTCTTATTAGTCATCAATTTTACACACATCAGTGTATACAAGTCAATCCCAATTGCCCAATTCAGCACACCACCATCCTCACCCCACCACAGTTTTCCCCGCTTGGTGTTCACACATCTGTTCTCTACATCTGTGCCTCAACTTCTGCCCTGCAAACCGGTTCATCTGTACCATTTTTCTAGGTTCCACATACATGCGTTAATATACGATATTTGTTTTTCTCTTTATGATTTACTTCCCTCTGTATGACAGTCTCTAGGTCCATCCACTTCTCAACAAATGACTCAATTTCGTTCATTTCTATGGCTGAGTAATATTCCATTGTATATATGTACCACATCTTTATCCATTCATCTGTTGATGGGCATTTAGGTTGCTTCTATGACCTGGCTATCGTAAATAGAGCTGCAACGAACATTGTGGCACATGAGTCTTTGAATTATGGTTTTCTCTGGGTATATGCCCAGTAGTGGGATTGCTGGGTCATATGGTAGTTCTATTTTTAGTTTTTTAAAGAACCTCCATACTGTTCTCCATAGTGGCTGTATCAATTTACATTCCCACCAACAGTGCAAGAGGGTTCTCTTTTCTCCACACCCTCTCCAGCATTTGTTGTTTGTAGATTT
>NC_041219.1:30078176-30195480 GCF_002837175.3 Physeter macrocephalus | reverse complement strand
AAAGATGCTTGATATGATTTCAATTTTCTTAAATTTACTGAGGCTTGATTTGTGACCGAAGATGTGATCTATCTTGGAAAATGTTCCGTGCGCACTTGATAAGAAAGTGTAATCTGCTGTTTTTGGATGGAAGGTCCTATAAATAGTTTTTATGTTTATATTATGAATTTTCTATTCACTCTTTTAAAATGTAATATCTAATTGCCAATGGGATTAATTACATAAGCTAGTCGATGGGCTATACACTGAGTACTTTTGATATGTTTGATTTATTGTTTGAAAGGAATGAAACAACAGACTTACCAGAAGCACTCTTGTTCGCCATGTCCTATAAACAACAAATCACTTTGCACTAATCAAATATTTGACCTTACACAGTCTGTCACGGTCTAAACATGAATAACTCAGCATTGTGCAGCATTTTAATCATGTCCTTTTTTTTTTGGAATTTTTAATGTAATTTGTTTAGCACTTTTGTTTTTCCATCACAAAGCTTCAATAGACTTGACGACATACAGCTTCACAAAGCTGATGAGCATGACACGTAGCAATGATGGTTCTGGAAAGGCATCTACTTCTTTGTGGGGGAAAAGCAGGTTGTATCAAAGTATGGAAAGAGTTTGACTGAAATAGCCTCCTGAGTGATTAAAGGCTCAAAAATGTTATTATAAAAATCAGCCAAGCTTGGAGTTTAGTTTTTAAAAAATCCAAAGGCTTTATGCTCTTTTTCTGTCTACCCCAGTGAAACAAACACATGATTAGGTGGCTTGAACCTGTCAGGCAAGCGACAGTGATGATCTCCAGAGCTGATTATCCTGGGAGAGTGTTACACTAATTATATCCCCCCCCCCAAAAAAAGAGCAGGTGAAACAACTCTTTGATAATATTGCTACCATTCGAAATATCACATGTATTAATATTTACACTGTATTCAAGGTTGTACGTTTGGAGCGTCATCCTTAGGAACTGGATAATGATAGGCTGCCCTTAATACTGAAATATTCAAGCAAAGATCCTTTCAGAAGAGTATTTACGAAATCACACTTATTAGTTTCCAAACTGTTATAAAATATTCACAAGAATACATCCATTGAAACTATAGTTCTCAACCTTCCCATTCTCTCTCCCCTACTCCAAAACACCTGAAGTGTCTGGGACATGTGGCAGTAAACCTCAAGGTAGTCTCGGTTCCAAGGATGGGTGAACCAGACTCTGGTGTTAGATGGAAACGATGTGACCCCACTCCACAGTTTCCTGCACTGTGGAGGGCCAGACATTAACGATACATTCCTGGCCTTTCCACCTCCACTCACTCCTCTCCCTCAAGAGAGTTACTTGATTGGTGAATTTGAGAAAAAGAATTTTGAATATGCATTATTCTGCTCTCTCTGCTTCGGAGCATACTGTTTGTAGGGAGTTAACAGTCTCTGCTCCTTCATGCAACAGATTTTAAAGGGTTTCTGTCCCCACAGATTTTAAGTAGGCCTGTAATGATCCCCCTCCCCGCCAAAACCCCCAAGCCTGGATTGGTAGAACTGTAAACTTTGCTAATCATGACTAGGGAGACCATTTACCAGTAAATATAAACCATATCCTACAATATCAACTTTACGATTCATAAAGTTGGGTATTTATTAATTCCACCATGGCTTAATCTTTTATTTCTCAAAGATTTAGAATCTGGGGCAGGAAATGGAGATGCTGAGTATTGGCCATCCCAATACCCCAGAATCCAGAAAGTAATTTGAAAAATCCTCCTATGTGGATTCCAATACACTGCCCTGGGGCCAACTCCATAACCCCAATTGAGGACCACTTCTTTAACTGAATTCTTAAATATTCCTTAGTAGGTCTTTCCACTACTTTTTAAAATCACAGTTTATTCACAGTCACCCTACTCTCTTGTTCCAAAGAATGATTAAAAAAAAAAATTTTATTATTATTTACCCCAAACATAAGGTTAGTATACTCCAGTAGGATAAAATGAGAAAAGGTTCCCATTTGGAAAAAGCCACATTTTCAGGTCACTTCTCTTGGATAGTTGAAAACAGAAACATGAACGTGTCTGGTATGGGCAAGTCTATAATTATAAAAATTAAAGTACTGTATGGTGAAGTCCAAAGTCAAGATAATTCAAAATAAATGAATGTTTTTCTTCCTATTTTAGAAAGAATTCTACGCAAATGACTTGATTTATTCATTTCACAAATACATATTGAAAACTTACGTTATGTCCTCTGAAGTATTCTAGTATAATCTCAAACTCTGTATCTCAGAGCTGAACATACCAGCCTTCTCCGCAAACATTCTCACCCTCTCACCTCCACTGTATCTGTTAATTGTGTTACCATGCTCTAATGATCACAGAGGTTCCAAATGATGAAATAAACATTGATCACTCTCTTGTCTTCACTTTCCATCTCCACAGGGTCACTAAGCTGTTTTGTTTTGTTTTCAATTTTACTGAAGCCATATCTTTTACATTCATCTCTTCCTTTCCATTCCTATGGTCATAAGCTTGGTTACTACATCTGCTCTTTCTTGGATAACTGCCTTTCGTTTACACTTTGCCAATCAGCCCTACACGCTATTGACAGTAGAAATAACATTTTAATTTTCATATTCTTTCTGCTGCTAACCCTGCCATTTTCTCTTTAAAAGCATCCCTGAAGTTTTGCAATTTTCCTTTGTGCTATAACTCTACCCATCTCTCTCTGCTACCACACCAGAGCTATGCACAGCAACTATGCCTTATCCATTCCTGCTTCCTCTACCAACTAAGAGTGTCTGGCATATCGTTAGTATTCAACATATGCTTGTTGAATATACCAAATTTGAAACAAATCTCTATTTTTAATAAAACTCTGTACTTTTTCCGTGTCTTCCAATTCATCCATTTTGATAGTTTATTTTAAAACTACTATTATTCAAGACCCCAGAAGCTTAAAAAAAAACTTCATTCATACCCCTCTTTTTATGTCTCTTCAATAGGTAACTTAAAAGAAGTTTCCATATTACGTATTTTGGGAAAGCCCATCCAATTTAATAACACTTGCCCCCCCCCACAAAAAACAAACCTTCAAGCTTTTAACTTTACTTAAAAAACCTTCCCTTTACTATTTATCACAATCATGATTGTAAAATATACACAGAATGAATTTTTTGTATTACATGTGTAAAACAAAGGTACAGAAATTGGGCATAGATTTAGAAACTCAGTCTAGTTTTCTTATAGGGTGATTATACTGAAATTTGTATAACTTCTTGGCAAAATGACTCACTGAGAGATACTGTTATGTGTAGGAATATAGAAAATTCTGAGACATTTTGAAGATTTACGAGAGCAGCAGAACAGGACATAAGAAAACAGAAAATCCAGGATGTCTGGTTGGCCTCTCTCTGGTAAAACAGAAACAAGCCTTCCCAGGAACTCTGAGGGAACTAGAAACCTTTGTGCCAGCATTGAGGTTAATGTGCTTCTTTCGGAAATATAAGGATGATTCTAAGAAGTCTTGCAAAAACATATAACGTTTTAAAACATTACCTGGCTTGATGAGTCATATAAGAATTTTTCTGGAAAAGATGGATTTTCTATGACTTGAAATAGTTCTTCTGGAAATTCATCAATACAAGAAGAAGAATATAGCTGTAAGAATCTTTTAAGGAAAAAATGCATTTCTTTTTGGCGCAAAATCAATCCAGAGTTGAAAAGAGAAGTGAGAAGTGTGTCATCTGGCAAAGACATTCCAGATCCTGGCTTCAGAGATGCTTAAAGGAAAAAAAAAACCAAAACACTAATATAGAGTCATGTTAGATAACAAAATGGTCTCAATATTGTTGGCCTTTGCTCATTAACTTTATTCCTATATATCCCCACCTCAGCTAGTGGCTGTTCATGACCTTCCTCCATTTTTCAAGCTTATACACTAATAGAATTGCTTCTGGCCGAGCTTAACAATGCAAAATATTCTATCTAGCTGTCTTATTTTGGGTTTTCCCCCCAAAATAACTTAAAGCAAAAATGTAAGTGCAGGTAATTTATTTGAAAACCGATGTCAAGTGAGAGAACGGGAAAAGTGTGATAGAAGAAAAGAGCCAATGAGAGTGAGTTATCAAAGGGCTACAGCTATGGACAAGGAGGGCTCAGTCCTGCTGAGGACCTCCTGGAAAAAACATGTAACATTGTTCCATCAATGTTACAACTATCTACCAGTTCCCTACCTCAGTAGTTGCAGGTTACTGTTGAGTGTGTGGAATCCCTGGTACTTCCAGGCTGTCCTGCCTGCATGCTGGGCTGTAGTAACTTCTGAGAAAGCCCAGAGCAGAAAGCAGTAAAATGTGGGCGATTGACATGGGAAGCACCAGCAGGCCAGAAGTGAGCTGAGTTGATAAGGGGGAGGGCTTCACCAGGGCCTGCTGCCCTGGCTCATGTCCACTGCCTTGACATTGAACTCTTGGCCCCATCACGATGCACCTTCTACCCAACACCTTTCCGAGTGCTTGTCCATCCCATCGCTAACTCCCAATAACCATGCGGAGCCACTCCGTGACTCGGCCTATTAGCCCTGCTGGCTTCTCCATCGCTGGGCGCTGGCATGATCAACCTGTCTTTTCCAACTGTTTGCCAATAAGTGACACTGAATCACCAATTTTATGGGCACAGATAAACACACTGTCACAAAAACATAGGAGGAACTGATTTAAAGCAGATTATACAAGTTTTTCTGGATATTTTTAGATAGCATCAATGATTTAAAAGAAAAAAAAAAACTGAACAAAATCCAAAACTTCGTGGAGTTAAATATCCTATCTTTCTCTTTACATACTGGATACTGGAACACTCTCTCCTTAAAGCCAAAATTTCACCTTGTTCATTCTATAAGCTGTCACATTATGGTCATTCTGATTCTTAACCATTTTGACCCACACACCACTTTGGCAGTCTTGGGGGATGCCTCTGGACGCCTCCTTCTAAGGACGTTTTTAAATACATTGAAATACAATTCTATCTAAAGGTCCATGTATCTCAGTTTAAGAACCCCTGAAATTTCCATCTTCTGATGAGAGTTCACTCAGAAAGAAGTCAAAAGTATTTTATAATTCTAAATAAGAAATATGACTTAAACAATAACTGGAAAGGAATATATTCTTTCTTAACACAGCAAAGGCCTACCTAGCAGTTTGCTCATATTATTAATTCTTTGCAGGTGAATATAATAGCGCAACAGAAGAATCCATGTAATATCCACTTTAATTGGGGTTTTTTTCCCAGTATCTACATTCTCATATATCTCATCACTAGGGTAGGAGAATGTACAGGCAGTCTGGAAGGCAACTTGGTAGTTATCTGAAAGTAAAAAAAAAAAAAAAAAAAAAAAAAATTGGAATACATATATGCTTTCCTTGAAAAATAACCATATGTGAAAAAAGAAAAGCAAAACTCATAAAGGAAATACTGATGCTTAGGACTGCATTCAATTTTTAAAAATTTTATATCACAAAAGACACCAAACACAAAGTTAAATGACAAACCATAGACTGAGAAAAGATATTTAGAACACACAAATTATTTTTTCTCTACTATGTAATCAATAAGAAAAAGTCAGCTAGTTCAACAGAAACATGGGCAAAAAATTTCAATAGGCAATTCATAGAAAAGGAAACCCAAATGGCCAAAATTTTTAGCATCACTAAAAATCAGATAAATGCAATTAAAAATGAAATACCATTTCACATTCCTTGGGAATTAACAGAAACTAAAATCTGAAAATAATAAATATTGTTAATAATGTGAAGAAACCAGAATTCTCATACAGCACTTGTGAGAGCAAATTCCTGGGCAGGGTCTAATAAAATTTTAAATGCAGATACTCATATATGTGTACCAGGAATCTTGCAGAAGATACTCATGGCAGCATTGTTTGTATTACCAAAAAAAAGAAAAAGGAAACTTGAACAAATAAATACAGGCATTAATTTGATGGCATTTAAAATGAATTAACTAAATCCATAAGGGAGAACCTATAGTCCATGGGACAAATCAGGCCCATGCATGTTTATGTATGACCCATGAGCTAAGAATGGTATTTATATTTTTAAGTGGTTGAAATAATTTAAAAAATAGTATTTTGTGACATGTGAAAGTTATATGAAATTCAAATGTCAGTGCCCATAACTAAAGCCTTAATGGAATACAGCCATGTTCATTCATTTACATTTTGTCTATGGTTCCTTTCACATTAACACAGCAGAGTTGAATAGCTGCAACAGAGACCAGAAAACGTAAAATATTTACTATTTGGCCCTTTATAAAAACATTTACTGACCCAGACTTTGCTCATGAAAGATAAAGTGGAGAAAAATACCTAAAGATAATAAAGTAATATAGAGACATCAATAGCCTCCACACGAAAACAACAACCAGTAGAAATCTAATGAAAAAATTTTGCAATACCAATAAAAAGGTAAAATATCCAGAAATAAACCTGACAAGTATACAAGATCTATTTAAAGAAAACATTAAAACACTCCTAAGGGACTAATATTTTTTTAAAAGGTATGAACTAAAAAATATAGGACATAAAATATTTTTGGTTAAGATGACTCAATAGAAGAAAAATATGTTATTTCTAAGATAAAATATAAAGGTAATGAAACTCCAATGAAATTATGAGAGAGCTTTTTTAACTAGACAAGCTGCTTCCAAAGTAAAAAAAAAAAAAAAAAAAAGCCATAAAGACAAGAAAAACAATTTTGAAAAGAAAGAGTAATGAGTGGGGATTTACTCTAATAGATATTAAATATATTATAAGGCTACAATAATTAAAACTGTGTGGTACTGAAACCTGAATAGACAGATCAATAGGAAATGAGTAAAAAGTACAGAAATAGGGTAGCCATCTGGAAAAACTAAAATTGTATCCATTTGTTATTTTTTACATATTCCAAATAGATTTCCATAAATTAGTAAAAGGGTCCATGGGAGAACTTATTCATAGTCTTAGAATAGGGACAAAACCTTTCTAACTATGACATAAATGCAAAACTTATCAAAGAAAAGGTTAATAATGTATACCATTTAGAAATAAAAAGTTTCTTCATGGGACAGAACCACCATAAAGAAGGCTAAATAATAACTGATAATTGAAAAAATATATTTGCAAATAATATCACAGTTAAAGGGTTGATTTCTATAATTATGAGCTTCTACAGATCTTTAAAGAAAAGGCAATGGAAAAAAACCAACTCAAAAAAAAAAAAAAAAAAAAAGCAAATCATGGGCAGAAAGTTCACACAAAAGATGCTTAAGCATAGTCCTAGTAAGAGATGTGTAAATTAAAATTAAATCTTCCCTTCCTACTATATTGACAAAGGTTTAAAAATGTTTATAATATACCTGTGTCAACAAGGGTATGGGGAAAAAAGACCTTTTATTAATTACTGGCAGGAAAACAAATTGGCATAACCTTTATGGAAGGTGTTTTGCAAACCTTATCAAAATTACAAATGATTCTACCCGTTGATCCAGAAATTTTCCTTATGGGAATTGACCCAATCAATATACTAGCTTATGAACAAAATTTTATACCTATATAATTATACATATACTATATATATAAATCATATACATATGACATTTATAAATATACATATATATCATATATGTGTAAAACTTTGTACATAGGTTAGTATGTCTATTGGGTCAATAGATATATATGTGATATATATAGAGAGAGAGCAAATTGTATGTAATAGCAAAAGGGTAGAAACAACCTAAATATCTATCAAAGGAAGACTAATTATGGTGCATCTTTATAAAGATTATGCAACAATAAAAAGAAGCTACGTATTGATTTGAAAAAAATTGCCAACAGACACACTTACATTAGGTTGAAGAAAAACGATGAGGAAGGAGCATAAAATTATGCATACTAATGGTTATACTATTGTTTGTATTTTTAAGGGAAAAATATATCAGTGTATTAGTGTGCACCACATTGCTTCACTCAACATTTTTCCTAATCTCTGAATGTGCTTACCTATATTAAAGAAGTTGCAGAGATAAAAATCACATTTCTGAGATTTTCTTGCAGCTAGGGCCCTGGATGAGATTTAGGTATCACAAATTCAGTGCATTCGCAAAAGACCTGAAGTTGGCACTGTGCTACGTGGTGCGGAAAACAAGAGTCAAAGCATCTTTTGCTTGTGTGGATTCTGGCAGAGGTGGTGTGGTTGGTGAGGCTGCAGCTAGAGCAGTCTTCCTATTTTGCAGGCAGATTTCTGATTCTACAGCTTCCCTTATGCTATGGTCTGAACGTTTGCGTTCCCACCCTCCTGAAATTCATATGTTGAAATCCTAACCCCCCAAAGTGATGGTATTAGTGCCTTTATAAAAGAGCCTCCAGAGAGCCCTAGCCCTTTCTACCATGTAAGGACAAAGCAAGAAGGCACCATCTATGTGCCAGAAAGTGGGCCCTCACCATCTGCTGGTGCCCTGATATTGGACTTCTAACCTCCAAACCTGTAAGAAATACATTTCTGTTGTTTATAAGCTACCCAGTCTGTGGTATTTTCTTATAGCAGCATGAACAGACTAAGACACTTTATAAAACAAAAGAAAACAAAAACCTGCATTCCCTTGGTGATCCAGTTATGTATGGCTTAGTCATTTCTGGATGCTCAGCCTGGAATTTATTTCTTTAGCCCTCACAGGGATTTTGAAAGTCCTTTAATAAATCTCCTCCTGCTTAAACAAATTGGAGTGGATTCTGTCCTCTATAACAGAACCCTGACAGTTTGTATAAGCATGTGATATCTCTGGTAGAGAACACAGGAAACCAACTGTGGTAGGCAGAATAATGGTTCCCTAAAGATTTCCACACCCTAATCCCCAGAACCCGTGAATATGTTAGGTTACAGGGAAAAGGAGAATTAAGGTTGCAGATGGAATTAAGGTTGCCTGTCAACTGACCTTGAAATGGGGAGATTATCCTAGTTATCCATGTGGGCTTAGTGTAATCATAGGGGACTTTGTATGTAGAAAAGGGATGCAGAAGACTGAGTGTATCAGAGTCAGAGAGACTGAAGATGCTACTCGGATGGCTTGGAAGCTACAGGAAGGGGCCACAAGCCAAGAAACTCAGGTGGTCTCTAGAAGCTGAAAAAGCTTAGGAAACATTCTCCCCCAATGCCTCCAGAGGAATGTAGCCCTGCTGACACCTTAATTTCAGCCCAGTAAGGCCTATTTTGGACTTCAGAACTCCAGAACTGTAAGATAATATATTGTGCTGCTTTAAGCCACTAAATTTGTGGTTATTTGTTACCGCAGGAACAGGACCTTAATATTCTGACAACACTGACTGCCTCTGGCGAGCAGAACTGAGGCACTTGCAGAGAAGATGGAAGGGAGACATTCTCTCCATACCCTTATATGACTTTTGAGTTGTGATTCTTGAGAATAAATTACCTATGCAAAAAATTGAACTAAATTAAAAGAAAAAAAAGAACCTCGATACATATTTGGCCAAGGTCATTTGGTCTTTTTTTAAAGATTTATTTATTATTTATTTATTTATTTTTGGCTGTGTTGGGTCTTAGTTGCGGCATGCGGGATGTTTGTTGAGGCATGTGGGTGGGATCTTCCGTTGCGGCGCACTGGCTTCTCTCTAGTTACGGCGTGTGGTTTTTCTCTCTCTAGTTGTGGAGTGAGAGTTCCAGAGCATGTGGGCTCTGTAGTTTGCGGCATGCAGGCTCCCTAGCTGAGGTGCACGAGCTCAGTAGTTGTGGTGTACGGACTTAGGTGCCCCGCGGCATGTGGGATCTTAGTTCCCTGACCAGGGATCAAACCAGCATCCCCTGCATTGGAAGGTGGATTTCTTTACAAATGACAGGGAAGTCCCTGTCATTTGGTCTTTAATGTCAGAGAAAAATTAAGACCAGTTCAATTTCTGTTCCTTTGTAGAAAGTCTGCTTTTTCTGACTGTTGACAATTTTTTTCTTCCTCTTTATAATCCAAAAATGATGCCAAAATTTGTCCAGGTGTTATCTGTGCTATCTTGTTTATCTTCAGAAGAATTTCTTGGAGGGAGAGTCCCTTATACCCTGCATTGAAGAGTATCCCTTTGCAACAGTTTCCACTATCCCCAGCCAGATCTGCATGCTTTCACTGGTTCTGGGCCAGTATTTATGCTAATTTCCCTGCATCATTCAGGAGGTGTGAATTCCAACCTCACAGTCTTAGGTGGTTTCTGACTTCTCCCCTGTGGTTGCTTTTTGGCCCTCACTGGGCACTTGGCATGTTGCTCTGCAGCTACACAGGCCAGTGGGCAGCATACTTCTAGTCCTCAATTTGTGGACAAGCCCTCTCTGAACCCCAATTTTATGCAGTTGGCTAGGTTCTGACTTTCCCTACCTGTGGGGCCCTCCTTCCAGACCGCTTCTTTCACCAGGCATTCAAGTCCCAGCCCTGGCTGTTCCTGCTCCAGTGAGTCCTCAGCTGCAGCTCTTATTTAAAATTTCTCATTTTACTTTGGTGACTGGGGATCTCCCTTTCCTGATTTCATGCTCAGCTATAAATTAAAACAATTTTGGTTCTATTTTATCCAGCCTTGTAATAGGTTTGTATTGGGGAGGGCAGAAGCATCTTTCATGCCAGCTCAGGCCAACAGGTTGACCAGAAGTATCGATTCTGCATTTTGATTTCCTGGTAAAACTTATTTATCACACCCAACACAATGATCCAGGGCACTGCCTTTAGAATTGTAGAGATGAGGGTCTATATTAGCCGTGAACTATCACCCAGAGTTCAATAACCTCTCTCAGCACCTTGCCTCATTTAATAAATGTGCATAGTGACACTCTCACAGGACTTTCCTGAAGGATAAATGAAATCACACAAGAAAGCACCAGCACACAGCATCAGGAGTGACTGCTTAGGCTCTGCTAAGAGTTTCAAACCATCTTGTTAGATTTCCTTTGGTTCCTTCAAGGGTCAATCTTCCTCTGAGTCTTCAGGATAGCATTCCATTGCGTTCATGTGGCAATATTTTCTCACATGTGCCGTCTGTTGTTTCTTATTTTCTCATGTTGACTCTGTCTAGAATAGGGTCTCTTCATGCCTCGTGTCTGACAATAGAGAGTGGAGAACGTATGCTCTGCCCTTCGTCATGGTACCGTCCTTTCTCAGATTTACGTGACCAAAGGGCAGAGCTCTGAGTGGAACATCTAGACTCTTGCAGACATTGGCCCAGGACAGCTCTGCTTCACCGAGGATGGTTCTCATCATACCCTCATTGTATGAATTGCTGACACTCTGGATTGATACAGCACATATTCACACACATGCTCATACACACACACACACACACACACACACACACACACACAAAATCACTGTTGTAAGCATGAATGATTTATCTCCATCCTCACCCGTACATGGTTTAATTATTCAGGATTTGAGGATATAATGCGTCTCCCTAGTTCCCCACCACTATGGGAAACTGTATCTCAGAGGAATAGAAAAAGCCAAGAGAGCAGTATAGAAATGACATCCCCGTTTTTAGTTGGCATTGATCCATGTCTCTGAGCCAGGGGCAAGGCAGTATGGGAAAGACAAATCATATTGTTTTCAGGATGGATGGTTTTCTCTGTTTCAAGAGGCAAAGCATGTACTCGTTGATTCTTGGTCAGCTGATTCTCAGTTCTGCTCCATAGATCTCTATGTTCTGACAGTAGGTTCATCAACATTGATTTCTGGCATGACACATATTTATATTTTTCCATATATCAAGTGTATTTAGTTGTGAGAGGCTGCATCCGGAACAACTAATCCTAAATGTTGCTTTTAATTCAAAGTGTATTATAGAATTTAATAATTTTTAATCCTAGCTGAATTTTTTATTAAGCCCACCGGAAAATCAAGACAAAAAGATGGTGTATATTTGAATATAACTGGGCCCAAAGTAGACATGGAGTAAATGTTTTTTTGCATTCAATCTAAATATGGTCCCATATCGCCAGTAGCATCATTTCAGGGTCTCTAGTCCTACAAGACAATGTAAAAGAAACCTCAATAAATTGGACCAGCTACAACACTCAATTCTCTTATTGTTCTACAGACATCATACAATTGCTGTCTGGTTCTGGCAAGATGCTCTATATTCCGTCCTCCACATGTGACTGGTCTATTTTGTCACCATGCTTCTCTGATTGTCAACTGCTCTGCTGAGAAAATGAGCTCCCCCTCCTATCTGGTATCCATGCTTCCAATTCATTTGTATCTGCCCCACATGTACTTCTTCCAAAAAAAAAACATCCTCATAAACTCATATGCCCACCCCACCTGTGTCCAGCTTTAGATTAAAATACATTAATCTGCCTCCATTAATTAATATGGTCCTCTTAAAAGACGCATTTATATAATTTCAAAGTGGATGCCTGTTCTGATGGCCAAAGACTGGAAGCTCATGGAAGGCAAGACCCACTCCTTGGTGTGTTCTGTGACTCCTCCCTCCCTCTGGACAGAAATATCTGGTACAGGGCTCTGCACACAATAACAATGAATATCATTTACCACATCGTGTACAGGTCAATGCCAGTGAAGGTTAATCACTGAGGGGGTTTTCTCCTGGATGCTAATATATGCTAATGCAAGGAAAATCAAACAATTTTTATTTGTTATTGTTGCCCTTTAGAAATTCATTATAATATGAACCTCACTGCCATTTGGGTATTTGCAGCAATCAGTTGGGGATTCAATATTTCCTTCCAACCCAAATACTGAAGTGAGGGAAATCATAACATGAATTAATGATCAGTCTGCTAGGAAAATACTGGAGGGCAAAATTATTATTCTTAAGGCAAAATACAAAATGAATTGGACTTTAAAATTTGGTCATTTCAAATTACTATCTTGGTACAACAGTAAACGAGTGCTAATGGTACAAAATGAAAACTGAAAATTGGAAGATGCTAGGAAAACCACTGAAATAGAAAAGTAAAGCATAAATTCTAGTAATAAGCAGAGCTGAGATGAAGACTACCTGCCCATTTGGATCAACTAAGATCATCTGGTTAGGGGATGCCATTGCCCACGGGTGACATTACTAACTGATCACGGCAGCACCTTTTCCAGTGTTTCCATACAGAAGTTCAGAATTCTTTTCAGGTGGCTACCAGCCATAGATTGAACGTGTCATAAGTGATAGTTTGGATTATCATTCCATAACATTCACAACCCTCTTCCGTCCTCTACAGGCAGAGTCTAATTCCCTGCCTCACTGGTATTGGACTTGGCCATATGACTTGCTATGCCTAATGGGATGTAATGTGAAGAAAGGCCTCAAGTGTACTTCTGTGCTTGGTCTTGGTCTTGTGCTCTGGTTTATACCCTGAGAACAGCAGGCCCCAGGTAGCCACAGCCTCTTTAGCCTGGGTCTCATAACAAATGTACACAGAGTACACCTGAACTCAGCCTGCAGCCTGAAGCAGCACACATGAGACAAGTAAAAGAATGAAGTCATGTTGTTCTAGCCACTGAGTTTTAGGGTTGTTTGGTATACAGTATAATTTTGCCAATAACTGATTAATACAGCATTTTAGATGAAACTTATTTGTTATCCCTGGCCTAAAAACTGGTAAAACAAGAAAATGTCTAGGATAAAGCAGACAGATGTTTCAGAGGTAATACGGGGCCATTATGAAAAAGAAATAGCCATGTTGGAAGCCATGTTCAGCCATGTTGAATCACAGTCTTAAAGTTTTCAGATTTCAGTCTTATCCATAAATAAATCTAATTCACTCAGTCTTCAGATCAGGACAAATGAGGTTGAGAGAAATTAAACGGTTTGACAGGATCAAGGTATAAGTTGAACCCTCTTCATTATTAATATTGCATTCTCTTTGTAGCAAAACAATAATGTGTGCTTCTAAGAGGACTGCCTTCCTGGCATTCTGAACCAGGGAGAACTGAGTTGACAAGCAGTGTCAAGAGAAAAAAGCGGTGACCAGCCCCTGCTGCCAGACTGCCCTGCTTTGTCCCCTGGGAGCCTATATATGGGGACTCTAAGGAAGGCCATGTACCCAGTCTGAGATCCAGGCCACGGTCCGGAAATCTGATGAAGCAAAATCCTACTAGGCATGAAGGCAATAAAAATAAGGAAACAATACCTTGGCATAAAAATCCATCTGACGGTTTAACCTCAGGGCAAACCATTTTTAGGTTGGAAAATAGTCTGGGCCACCTATTCTTCAGGAGAGAGTCAGGAAGGAGATGATTTCAGACATGAGCTCTTCAGCTAAGGCTGACTTAACACTTCAGCAGAGTAAGCTACTGCGTATAGGTGTGATTTCAGAGGCTTTAGGAAGACCGTTCCCACCCCCATCAGGTTAAAGTTAACATTTTCATTCCCTTTGGCTCAATGCTCACCTAGTGCCAAGCAAAATTAGATACTGTTATTCCTAAAATATCCTCTGGAAGTAAGATTCCAGTACTTGGCTCCTTAGAAACTATCTAAGTGTTTAACACACAAGAAGCACTCAATAAATACTTCTTGAATAAATGAACGGGCAAACGTGTAAGTGACTGTTCAATATCTATGTTACTGCTGATCTGACTTAGAGGTTTACGTTATAGTTTACTAACCAACAAAGGTGTCATAAGTAAGAAAAAACATAGCAGTAAGGTCAAGTTTAAATTCCGCTAACCTCTCATTCATTCATTTAACAAATATTAATATCAAATGCCAGCTATGTGTAAGCAATGTGTGATTTTCTGTAGAAAGAGCAGCAAATCAAACAGCTAAAGTCCCTGCTCTCAGGAAGCTGACAATAGTTAAATAAGAGAAATAGTTCAAACATGCACAGGCACACACACACACACACACACACACACACACACTCACACACACACACACAAATATAAAAGAACTAAGAAAAAGGACAGGGAGCCATATGAGAGTGTAAGAGTGAGTACACATTTTAGAGGATCAGAGAAGGTCCCTCAAGTAAATAATCCCAAAAGGTCTCATTTGAAATGTGTGAACTGGAAAATAAACAGACATCAGGAAATACCATTTTTTCACAGAGCCCTGCATCTGAAATGCAGAAGCAGATGGAGTATCATGTATGTATGTACAGTGAGCTGAGGCCCCTATGTTTTAGCAGCTAGATACTAAGACCCCATCCTCTCCCAGAGGTTCCCCAAACTATTGTCCTTTTTAAGTTAAAATCTCTACAATTAAACCTCTGAAACTTGATTACACATTATATATATTACAATTTTATAAAATGCCTAACATTCAAACCTACCAAGCAAATAATCTGTGTATGAAGACAAAAGATCCATGGTGGCAAATTCTGGGAGATTCGGTAATGCCTGTTGACTAACTTTATCAGTTCTAGCATTCTTCTTTCCGATAAGTAGGTTGATTGCCAGCACAGCCTCACTGACCTAAAATTAATGCATAATTAGAGTTCATAAATGTAAGCTTTCTGATTCATAGATTATCCACTAGGTAAATAATGTGAAAAAGCAGATTCATAACATAACATTTGGTACACATTAGGGAAAAAATAAAGACAAACTGAAAAACAATATGTGATCCCCAACATGTAGTGTATATCATAGTCAAACAAATCATGACTGTTGACAATTTAATCAATAAATAAGTCATTTTGAATAGGCTACCTCCCCTAGCTATGACAGATACTTGCCAAAATGTGTGTCAAATATGTGCACATGTGTATCTCCCATTATATTCATTAAAGAAAAGCTGAATCAAACCAAGTCTGGCTAATAGCGATTAAAAACACTACACATATAAAGAGCACTTCTAATCTTCCCGAAGAAACACCATTGGTGCAAATCCCAAAGAATGTGATATTTTCCTTTCTCTTGTATCAATACATTGTTTTGCCTTAACAGATGTGACGATAAAAAGAAGAGTTAAATAAAACTCACACCAACCTGTGCAGCAGCTCTTATTGCAATCCAGGCAAATAAACTGTGCATTTCAGATTTAGTTACTGTTGGCTCTTTAATAGAACTATGCCTTCTGGGAAGAGCCTAAAAAATACGGCAAATGTTTTATGATAAAGATATCATAAAGTTTCGTGATAGATTTTCTCATCTTCTGAAGATGAGATTTTAGTGGAACACTACATGGCCATTAAGTGTAATAATGTATATTCATCTATTGACATGAAAAGGCATCCAAACTATCTTAAGCAAAAGAAAAGTACAGGTTACAAAACAGCATGCAAAATATGATCCCATTTTTTTAAAGATAGGTACACACATATATTCCCTGTATACACAAGCAGAGAAAATTATCAACAGTGGTTATCCCAGGTTTTAAGGGTAATTTAATTATTTTTATCTTTTTTTGTGATTTTCTAGATGAGCTTACATTATTTGAATAACAATAAAATAAACACAAACTGCATTTTAAGTAAATGTTATTTACCATCTTAATAAAGGATCTAGAAATTGAATATATATTGTGTGTAAAGACATCAGAAACAAGAATATTACTTAAAGGTTTTTGATAGGTATTTGCTATCAGTTTTCTAACTACAAAACTATTAAAGGGATGAGTGTAATCATAACGTTCCACAGAATAGCAAAAAGTGACAATGAATGGAGATATGTTTAACATGGGAGGGTGTGTGTGTGTGTTCAGCTTTTAAATATAAAAAAGTCAATAGTATAGAAGTAAACAGAAACTCCACCAGCAACATAGTATCTGTTTTACATTTTTAAAGTATTAATAGTCTATTTTAAAGATTTAACTAATCTGTAAAAACTATTCAATTAGATTGCTTGTTCGAATTTTTGATGCTCATATTTTGGCCGATTTTTAAAATCTTCAACAAAACTCCAGAATAAAACAAGCAATAACAAAAATATCTTTCTTTTACTTCTGGCTATAAGACTCCCAAGGAAAAAGAAATGCAATGAATAAAGCTAATGCCACAGCAGGAAATACAATGCACAAAGGTGGCCTGGCCCAGATCAAGTGTTAAGCTTTGAGGTAGACAGATGATACCTGGAGAGATCTGCCCATGGGGAATCTAAAATCTAAGCAATATAGTCCTGTCTCAAATATGGAGACCCCAGTCACCAACTGTAATAAAACTACTTAGGCTCTGGTGTAGCCATTGCCAGCTTACTGACTATATAAGCTTGGGCAATTCACCTGTTTAATTCTGGAAACAAGGTTAATAGGCATTGAGTGAAGAATACCAAATAACATGAAATAATTATATTGTAAGAACAATTAGTGACACACACATTCAAAAAAGAGAGCTCATTTTGAATTGAGAGGAAGGCTTTATTGAAGAGGGATTGAGAGGTGTTCAACATTGAGTAGGAGATACCAGCTTATGCAAACAGGCAAGAAAAAGAAAAAAAATGCATCTAGATAGGAAATGAAGAAGTTAAATTGTCTATGTTTGCAGGAGACATGATGTTATATGTAAAAAATTCCAAGATACACACACACACACACACACACACACACACACACACACACCCCTCTAGAATTAATAAATGTGTTTACTAGCAAAATCACAGGATACAAAACTCAATACTCATAAATCAACTGTATTTCTGTGTACCAGCAATGAACAATCTGAAAGTGAAATTAAGAAAATACCTGTTCAAAACAGAAATAAACTTAACAAAAATGTACAAAATTTGTACACTGAAAAGTAAAAAAACATTATTGAGAAAAATTAATATCTAAATAAATGAAGAGAGAGTTCATATTTATGAATTGGAGGATCTGACATTGTTAACATGCCAACTGTCCACAAATTGATCTATAGATTCAACACAATGTCTACCAAGATTCTGTTAGTTTTTTGGCAGAAATTGACAAGCAGATTCTAAAGTGTATATAAAAATACAAAAGACTCAAAGTGAAAACAATTTTGAAAAGGAAGAAAATAACTGGAGGGCATGTACTTTCCAATTTCAAAAAACTTACTACAAGCCACACAGTAACCAAGACAATGGATACTCACATAAAGGTAGATTTATGGATCAATGGAATAGAATTGGGAGTCTAGGAATAAATATATACATTTATGATCAATAAACTTTTTGACAAAGGAGCCAAGGCAATTCAGTAAAGAAAGATAGTTTTTTCAACAAATGATGCTGAGACAAATGGATATCTATGTGCAAAAATATGAATTCAGAGCCTTACCTCACACTTTACAAAAAAAGATTAATTCAAAATGGACCATGGACTTAAACATTAAAGCTATAAAACTTTTAGAAGAAAACACGAGAAAATCTTCAACATCTGGGGTTAGGTAAAGAGCTACCAAAACCACAAAACATAAAAGAAAAAGATGATAAATTGGACTTCATTAAAACTAAAAGCTTTTTTGTTTCCAAAGATACGATTAACAGTATGAAAAGACAAGCCACAACTGGGAAAAATATTTGCAAATTATGTATCTGATAAGGGACATATATCTAGAATATATATTTTAAAATTCTTACAACTCAGTGATAAAAAAAGATAACCCAATTTAGGCTATGGGCCAAGGATCTGAATAGACATTTTCCCAAAGAAGATATACAAATGGTTAATAAACACATGAGAAGATGTCAATATCATTAACCATCAGGGAAATCAAAATCACAATGAAATATTACTTCTACCCACTACGATGGCTATAATCAAAAAGATAAATAATAACAGTTGTTATGAAGGATGTGGAGAAGTTGGAACCCTCATACACTGCTGGTAGCAATACACAATGGTACAGCCACTTTGGAAAACAATCTAACAGATCATCAACAGTCTAAACAGAGAGCTGACATATGACCCAGCAATTCCATTCTTAGGTATACACCCGAAGCAATTGAAAACATATGTCCACATAAAAAATTTCTATATAAATATTCAAAGCAGCATGGACCATAATAGCCAAAAAGTGGAAACAATTCGTACGTCCATCACCTGTTGAATGGATCAAGAAAATGTGGTATGGGCTCGCCTGGTGCCGCAGTGGTTAAGAATCTGCCTGCCAATGCAGGGGACACAGGTTCGATCCCTGGTCCGGGAAGATCCCACATGCCGTGGAACAACTAAGCCCATGTGCCACAACTACTGAGTCTGCACTCTAGAGCCCGTGAGCCACAACTACTGAAGCCCGCGCGCCTAGAGCCCGTGCTCTGCAACAAGAGAAGCCACCACAGCGAGAAGCCCACGCACCACAACGAGGAGTGGCCCCCACTCGCCACAACTAGAGAAAGCCCTTGCACAGCAACAGCCCATGTGCCACAACTACTGAGCCTGCACTCTAGAGCCCGTGAGCCACAACTACTGAAGCCCGCGCGCCTAGAGCCCGTGCTCTGCAACAAGAGAAGCCACCACAGCGAGAAGCCCACGCACCACAACGAGGAGTGGCCCCCACTCGCCACAACTAGAGAAAGCCCTTGCACAGCAACAAAGACCTGTCAATGCAGCCAAAACTAAATAAATTGATTAATTAATTTTTTAAAAAAAGATACACAGAAAATAATGATCATATTGTACAGAATTATACTATTCTTTTCACTCAAATCTTGTTTGTTCAAGCTCTTAATTAATTATAAACACCTCCCTAGAGAAGGCCCAAAAGGTGATATACTTCTATCCTAGAATCTTATTAACTTGCATTGCAAATTGCTATGGAAACAAATACTTTTGTTTTCTCTTATTGGACATAAAGATGTTTATCACACCACAAAAGTAAGTTTTCTATGTAATCATTTTGATGAAAAAAAAAAGCTGCTATCCACCTAAGGCAGCAACCATATGAGTAGTTCAACTGATTGAAAGCTTATTTGCCTAAAGGTTTTAAATCATGTTTATGCTGTCTCAAAAATTAGAAATTTGACATCAAAATTTTCTGGAAAGATTTTTTGGCGGGTCAGAGGATTATTTAATAAGAATGAAATTTATAACGCCTACTGAAATTTAAAGAATAAAAAACTAGACAGTTTTTATTTAAAAATGAAAACAAAGTTACTGGGTTCATCCACCTCCAAACCACCTAACTTCCTGCCCAGAGGATCTCCCTCTGTCTGGATCCTTGGTACTCAAGTGTGGCCCACAGACCAGCAGCACAGGCATTACCCAGGAGCTCCTTAGAAAGGCCAAATCTCAGACCTCATCAGGATCACAGGATCCCTGGAGATGTTTCTGCCCCTCACTTGGAAGTGCTGCTTGAGGGAGTACATGCCTCCGCCACTCTGCATGCTCCCTCCCAATCCATCACATCCCACTTGGCAGCTCTTTCCACCACAGTCATTCACAATCCCACCAACCAGTTACTTCCTAATCCTAAATTTCACCACCTAAAGCACCCCCCAGCCTTCCTTCACTTCTCTTCCTCCCACCTTTCTTCCTCTTGCTTTCTTCCTTTCCACGTTTATTGTCTGTCTCCCTCCACTGAAGAGTAAGCGCATGGAAGCAAGCACTGAGTTTGTCTTGAACCTTGCTTTATCACCTTCCAGAGTACGGCCTGGGTCATAGTACGTGCTCAATAGATATGGGATGAATGAATGAATGACTCTTTTCAAAAGGTGATCTGTTTGCAAGCCACATCAGTGGTGAAAACCATACATGTCCATCTGCTTAACCAATATGTCATTTCCTGCAATCTCCTGATCAATACTAATGACTTAGAGTATTTATATACACCTACATTTCATGGATAACATTTTAACAGGCAAAAATGTGCACATGAAATCTGTTTCCAGAGTCTTACATAAAAATATCGAAAGAGGTATCTAAATATGAGTGTGAGCATTAAGTAATGAATTAATTTCTTCAAGTCACAAAGAAAAACAGTCTCTTTATTTCCATAGCACAGTGCTAGCAAAGTAAGCAAGTTCAAAGGCAACATACTTTAAATTTCTAATAAAATTATTTGTTACCTTAGTAAGCGTTAATGGTGATGCTGAAAGTTTGCTCTTTGGCTTCCTCATGTGCAAAAATAATAGGGCTATTTCGAGGTAGGAGTCTCTTATCAACCTAAAATGATACAGCATTGTACTTGTTAGATAGCTCACCATTCATAATCTTTTGCATCTTGTGTCAACAATTTCTGAGAGAATAAAAGGCAAAAATAGGCAAAACCAGCATCTGTTCCAAACTCACCCTCTTTTCAGAGCACTTGTGGCTTAGACACGGGCATCTTCCTTCCTACTGAAATTGAAAGCTCTTGAAGAGAGCTGAGCATTCTACCTTGTCCTGTGCTGGCAATACTCCATGCCATGACCACAATGCAGCCCAGCATCAAGACCATTCTGGAATATTCCAGCACACAAGGCACTAAAGAAGTGACCATCAAGACTGGAGGAACCTGCCTGGAAAACCAGACCTCTCTCTCTACTCTCCTACGGTAATTATAATAAGTTCGAAAGAGACACATAAGAGTTATGCTGAAAGCCGTGATTCAGTATGGGTTAGGTCTGTGTATTCACTATCAAACCTGTCAGGTGGGACCATTTAAATCAGTGCAGTTGTAATAATGCTGGCTTATTCTCCATCTTAAGGTGACTTTTATACAGAATTGAGTTGGCCAGCCTCGGTACTGCTGAACCAGAGTGAATATTCACATAAACCCCTTCTAGATACAATTTCACATCTAGTGGAGGCTCCTGTAACCTGAGACTGACAGGAGATCAATCTGAGTACAGACTAGAAGCGATTTACAGTCCACTACGTCACCATGCTAACCACCATCATCAACCATCACTGTAAATGAGGCCCTGGAGCAGAGCCAAGAGCATCAAGCTTGAAAAGGAAGTCCGTGACCCTGTTGCACAATGGACCCCAGTGAACTAGCCCCGCCGTGGGAAAAGGGTGCCCCAGTCGCTCCAGCCTTAAATAGTCAATGTACTACCAGAACACGGGTCTCAAACCCAAACACGCACTGTCATGATAATGAAAGGTCTTTTTTTTTTTTTTACCCTGAGTTTTGATCATGTCTCAAGCTTAGCTGTATAGCTTCAAACAGACTCTCAAGTTGCAAAGTTGGAGATTTCTCTTCCATCAATATTTGACATTCTATTTTGCCTGAAAGAAGAAAAGGATACACAAAGATGGTTTTTCCTTTTTCTATCATTTAGAACTTCAGAACAAATATTTTATGCAGGACATTTGGAAAACTGAATGTGCTGTCCTTTTTGTCCGTCCGTCTCCTGTTTCTTGCTAGAAGGTAAGCCAATGGGGAAAAAGCTGTTGCTTCCTTCCCCAGGAAGGCTCCCCCTGTCTCCTTTCACTTTCCAGACACAACTGTTCTTATCATCTGACTTTCCTCTCCATTTCCTTACTTTGTGCTCCTACTTCCCCCTGCAGCAGATTCCCTTTACCTAAATCCATTTTCTTCTTTCCTCTATCATTGCAGGTATCGTAGAAAACATCTTTGCTAAAAACAAACCCTAGAAAGTCAGCAAATGCTTGAAAACCAGCACGGATGATGCAAACGCTCTCGTTTGCACACAGCTTCCACCCCTCATGGTGAGCCACGGCCTTCAAATGCAGGCGCTGGAATGGTACTTCTGTAGCAAGAAGGGCAGGAAAGGCAAATCTTACAGTCACTATAAAAAGGATTCACAGTTTCCATGTAGCATGTGCACAGGGCACAGAGCTACCTGGTGTTAAGTTCACGTCTGGACTTACAGATAGTTATTTACCCAGACTGCACCTCATCTGCCAACTGGGATTGGTCATGCCTACCTTGTAGTGCTGTTGTAAGAATTGGCAATATGAGATGTAAAACACCAACTACAGTGCTTAGTATCTAGTAGATGCTCAATAAGTGATACCAATTGTCATCATAATTTTTCTCATGGCTAAAATGGCCACAATAAAACTATATGAATGTATTATGCAAATGTGTGTTGTATATAAGTTATAAATATAGATTGCTATAGCTATTTAATTTAAATGGGTATGTATCTTTTACAGAAATTAGCTAAAATGCTTAGCTAAGTAATGAAATAAAAAAAATATCTTCAAAGCATTCTTTAAGAAACATTATTCATAGCTAAATGGCTGATGCTGAGATTTTTGAGTCAAACATGAAACTTTGTGTAAGGAAGGTCAATTGTAATTATAAAAGAAATGAAAATGGAGTACTTTTTTCCTTTCTAGATATAAACTTAAAATATGCAGTGTTCTCTTTATCCAAAACTGAGTTTGGCAGAGATACCAAGGTGTTTGCCATCACCAAGCCCTTTGTAAAATCAGTATTTTGTACCATCAGTGACCAGATTTTTAAGAAGCCTTTTGTTCATGGGAAAAAAATAATCCTCAAACTTTATCATAGTTCTGACCCTAAATACATCTTACCTTTCTGAAAAAAGATTTCAGCTTCCACCTCTTGTTCTTCTGTTCCTGATGTCTTAGCGAGCTTCAAAGCTATTTCAAAAAGATGAAGGGCAGGTAACCACTTTGAGGGATCCTTCTTTTTACTGGTATAATATACTTGCTTAGCCACTGTATGTCCTAAAAGAAAGACAGCTGGATGAAGAGGGAACAATAGATATACAGTATTCATAACAAACCTCCCAGTTACCAGACTTCTCTCACAGTAGGTACAATTGAAGAACTCTGGGAGGGAGTTCCCTGGTGACCTAGTGGTTAGGATCCTGGGCTTTCACTGCAGTGGCCAGGGTTCAATCCCTGGTCGGGGAACTGAGATACCACAAGCCCTGAGGCATGGTCAAAAAAAAAAAAAAAAAAATCTGGGGGTCTTTAGTTTTTAGCATTGAAGAAATGCTTTAAATAAACACAATACCCAAATATATCAATGAACTATAAACAACAGACCTTTGAAACTTTGTCTGTGATAAATTTCAACATTTTCTCATTTTTAAAATGAAGGATAGTATACCTGAAACTAACACAACATCGTAAATCAACTATACTCCAAAAAAATTTTTTTAAAGATAAATAAAAATAAAATGAAGGATAATCTCTCAAGCCTCTTTCAGTTCTAAAATTTCATAATGCTCTACATAACAACTTTTGTGTTCCTAAGATGAGGTTGTTAGTAGGGAAACAATTGGAAGTTTTATGTAGTTTTATGTTGTTACCAATAAAATTTGCATATATTAATAGGCGGTAATTTCTATTCAGCTGTATAGTGGTTGCTCGCATTGCATATTTTGTCATCCCAACTAGTTGGCAAACCCATTATGGACAAAGGCCATACTTTATTATACTTCTTATGCGGTCCCATCACTACTTAACATAATGAAGGATTGCTGCATTGTTGAAGAGGCATTAGATTTAATTTCTAATCACCTCAAAGGCAGACAGACAGACATGTATTTGACAAATATTTTCTGAGTGCTTAGGCACCGGATAAAAAATGAGAAAATTGAAAAATAAGAGCTAAGTTTCATTAAGTACTTCCTACATGCCAGGTACCATCCCAAGTACTTGAGCATTATCTCATGCAATCCTCCCAACTCTGAGTAGATACCATTATTATGCTCATGTTACAGAGGAAAAAGCAGTGGCACGGTGAAGTTGAAGTAACTTGCCCAAAGTCACGTGACTAGTAAGTAGCAGGGTTGTGATCTAAACCTAGGCAGTCCAGCTCCAGGGCCCATACCCTAACCCATGACACGGCAGTAACCCCTTAAGAGAGAGACCGTGGAGGTTAGTGTCCAACAGGGAATGAGAACGGCCAGACAGGCAGTCAAAACACAGTGTGGTTGATTGTATGGCAGTGAAAGCACTGGACACTGTGGTAGCAGGTTACAGGAGCCCTGGCCAGACCTGGGAAAGGTCAGGGATGCCTACCCAGATAATACAGCTGTCAAGGCCGGCAGCTGATGATCACTTTATCTTTTTTTTTTTTTTTTTTTTTTTTTTTTTTGTGGTATGCCGCGGCATGTGGGATCCTCCCAGACCGGGGCGCGGACCCGGTTCCCCTGCATCGGCAGGCGGACGCGCAACCACTGCGCCACCAGGGAAGCCCCCACTTTATCTTTTGGTAAGTTTAAAGAATACCTTTTGGTAAGTTTAAAGAAGAAAAACGTTGAGATAAAGAGTAAAAGGCAACTGGGAGGGAAACTGCATTAGCAGAATAGCTTAACAGGCACAGTAGAGCAGTATGAACAGAAAGACAGTGTAAGATTGCAGAAGGACACAGCTGCTGAGATGCAGCTGAAACGATGGGGACACGCCAGTCATTGGTGCTACCACATCATCTGAGGCTTTGAACAAGTCCCTATGTGCCTCTGAGCCTTGAGGCAGCAGAACTAGAAAATAGCTGAGGTCCCTTCAAGTTCTGAAAATTTTAAATCCAAGATGCCATGCCCTATAAAGAGTTTTCAGGCAACCTAGGACGTTTTGTAAATATTTAGTTCAGGAATGTGCTATGAGTGGGAAGACAGTAGAAAAAGTATCTTTCTCCCCCGCATCCCCTGCCCTTTATGCAGGGAGAAGTTACAGAGCCCTTCTTCTGAACAAGGCAGGATGGCAGCACTTTACTGAGAAAATGGAGATGAAGAAATTGAAGCCTTGCTTCCCGGGGCTTCCTAGGAGAGTAAGGAGGCCAGGCATGGAACAGTGAGAATAGCTGACACCTACAAAGCTCTTGGAACAAACTAGCTGCCCTTCTAAACATGTTACACATTCCACTCAATTCACCCCAGGGAGACTGGTACCTTTATGAGAAAGGAAACTGACACACAGAGAAGTTAAATGATTTCCTCAAGGGAACTGGACCAGAATTCTTTCTCCAGAGTCCATGCTCTTAAACCCCAACAATTACCAACTGCAATTAGATTTTAGGCCAGAAGGATATGCTAATACCATTTGTCCCATACAGCCTCACATCTCAATACATCTCCCATTCTTTTTTTTTTTTTTTTAATTCTCTTTCCCCCCATTTTTTTTTTTTTTTTTTAATTCTCTTTTCTGGGGTCATGTTTCATTTTTTTAATTAATTAATTTAATTATTTGTTTATTTATTTTTGGCTGTGCTGGGTCTTCGTTGCTGTGCGCAGGCTTTCTCTAGTTGCCGCGAGCAGGGGCTACCCTTCGTTGTGGTGCACGGGCTTCTCATCGCGGTGGCTTCTCTTGTCGCGGAGCATGGGCTCTAGGCGTGCAGGCCTCAGTACTTGTGGCTCGCGGGCTCTAGAGCGCAGGCTCAGTAGTTGTGGCGCACCAGCTTAGTTGTTCCGCGGCATGTGGGATCTTCCCAGACCGGGGCTCGAACCCGTGTCCCCTGCATTGGCAGGTGGATTCTTAACCGCTGAGCCACCAGGGAAGCCCATCTCCCATTCTTATATGCCTTGCTTACTGTTTCAAATTGTACTACAGGTGTTTATTAATACAAGACAAAAATATCAAGCCTTTTCATGTCATTGAGGCACTTATATACATGTACAATATGTACTATATATGGACTACATGCAAGACAGTGCTATATAATATAGTACTAATATATAATAATAGTACCTGAATCATCTTCTAGATTTTTGTTAAAATTAGAAAAAGAATTGTTACAGAAATTATTGACTTTTCTCTCTCTCTCCCTAACTAAATAGGCTCTTCGAAGGCAAAGATGATGACTCCCTGTTATATTCCCACTCCCCAGCACTATTCTTGAACCTTTCTTCACTCCTATTATACAATCAGTAATCTACTTTTTCAGCTAATAAGGAAGCTCTAGGTTCAGTCATTAATGGAAAAAAATAATCTTAAATAACCATGATGCTTATTTTTTGTTTGTTTTTTAAAAATAATCTCGAAATGTCTTTTTCTGTAAGAGGCTTTCACAAAGAAAAAGAATTTTTTTAAGTGGCTCTATTCTTGCAATGCAATCTATACTATCACTATAAAGGAAAACTGTCGAGAACGCATCAAATCAGATAATTTTATGCTTCATAATATTGAAGTGCTCCTTTTTGCAATAAACATCAACTCTGTGAAAAAGAAGTTGTGAAACTGATGTTGTTTTGACAGAAAAGTTGCTATTGGTTTTTGTTCTTTAAGTTGGTATTTAATATAATGTAACAGAAAGCAAGCTGTTCTGCTTCAACTGAGTCTAAAAAACAGCAGCAGTATTGCCACTGAGTGGTGACACATCTTCAAGATTAGTAAGGCAGGAAAGCAGAGAATACGTTTAACACAATCTGTACAATTTAACACAATCTGTACTTTAAGTTCTTGTAGAAATCAAATATACTGGTAATACAACAAATTGTGGACCAAAGATACAGAAAAATAGCTCTCATGGGATCAGTGAGCTGGAAGGAATTCCAGAGGTCAGCTATGCCAGCCTAATTTCATAAATGAGGAAACTCAACAATATAGGGGTGAACTGCTTTACCTATGGTAATAAAGTTCATATCTGACGATGGTGATGATGATGATGATGATGAAAATCATATAATAATAATGATCAATACTAGTCATGAGGGGGAGGAGCAGAAGGGGAATAAGGGAAAAAATTCTGGGCATGTGATGGTTTGAGCACACTTCTGTTGCCCTCCCTTCCCCAATCACCTGCCTCTCCTGAGCTGAGCAGCTGCTGGTACAGGAAGCAAATGGGTCCCAGGAGGTGATGGGTAATGTTTCAAAATGTGGGTTTTGTTATTATTCAGGTATGACAAGGTCAACAGGTCAGGAGATGACTGCCATTGAAAAGACAGTATTTTTGCTCACAGTTCTCAAGAGGAGGGAGGGCACACCATGCCATGCAGGGCCACACAGGGAAGCACCAGGGTCAGTCAGGAGGTAGAAGGAGAAAGGAGAAAATGTGGGCAAGAGCCTTTATTGTGTTTTTTGTGGGAAGGAGTGGGTGGGTAGGGTAAGCAGACTAAGGTTTAGGATTGGCTAGTTTGTATCATTTCAGTGGGCTCTGCTAGTAGTCTATACCTGTCCCTGGGGTGATTGGTGCAGAAAAATAGTGGCCCTGAGGGTAAGAGCCCAGCAAAGAACAATAAAGGAGCTCAATAAAAGTTCAGGGTGTAAGCTCTGGAATGGCGAGTTTGCATATGAAAGACATCCTCACAGGAGTGAGGTTTGCTAATCTCTAGGAATTGGCTAACCCTGGGAGGGGAAGTCCCTCCCTGGTCAGCAAGACTCCTGATGTCAAAGCATCAGAAATACATTTTTTTTTTTAAAAAGGAATGATGAATATAGGTTAGAACAGAGAGAGAGATGTTGTAAGATTTTCTGTCCTCTGTGATAGACAAGAGCCTTGGAGCTATAGGTAGGCAGCTTTGGGTCAAAGATGAGAGACAGTGTCCTAGAGAGAGCTTGAAGCAATGTCTGTGAGCTCCTGAGAAGGGCAGCAACACTGGCTGGCTCCTCCTCCTTGGTTTCCAAGGAGCTGTAAGCCTCTGGCTTACTGGTCTACCTGCTCCAATCAGATCCCCTCTTGGCTGGCTCCGGTCTATCCTCCACTCTATTCTTCAGCCAGCAGCCAGGGTAATCTTTGGAAACATAAACTGTCCCCTGCTCACCCTCTCCCATTAGGCTGTCCCTAGCCCACTCTGCTCTGTCTATACTGGTCTCCTTGCAGTTCTGGAACATGTCAAGCTTGTCCTGACCTCAGAGCCTACAACTCACTGCTCTCTCTGCCTCTACTGTGCATGACTTCACTAAGCAAATGCTTAACATTTACAGTCCAGGGTTAAATACTACTTCCCCAGAGAGGCCTTCCCCAATTATTCTACTTAAACAGGCACCCCTCCCTTTGCTGCTCTTTATCAGCAGATCTTATCCACATCATTTACAACACTAAGTACAATTTATACTTACATACATATACATAATTCATCATCAAACATAAGCTTTCTATAACCTTGCTGATTTCCTGTCTAGTTGTTATCAAATACACATCTTATTTTATACAATATTTATTGGATTAAATTTTATAAATATAATAATAATAATTAAATGTTTATTGTTATACAGACATAAGCTTTCTATAACCTTGATTTCCTGTCTAGCTGTTATCAAATACACATCTTATTTTATACAATATTTATTGGATTAAATTTTATAAATATAATAATAATAATTAAATGTTTATTGTTATAAATATTATAACAATGTATAAATATTGAATAAATATTAAAATATTTTATACAACCTATATAATATGATAAATGATAGAATATGCATTCCTATATATGATTTGTTTAGTTGTGTATTTCTGTCTCCCAGGCTAAGAGAAGGAACCACATCTGTTTTCATCTCCAATAGCTTCCCAGGACCTCACAGGGAGGCTGGCACATGGTAAGTGTTCAAAAGCTATTTGTTAAGTAAATGGAACCTGGCTATTCATAAATACTGCCCCAGATAAATGCACTCACATGATAGCCTCACTGAAAATGACTTAACCTTTTTCATCAGTGACTTGAATGTAATATATGTTTAAGTGTTCTTACCAATTCTCATTTTTGTTTTGGCCAATAACATGACATGAGGAAGATAGACATTTTTCAAAGGCAGTAATGGACTTGCATAGTCAGTGTTTGATACAGGAAATTCAATTGTTTCTCCAAAAGTTAGCATCTGTAAAAGAAGCACTGTAATGAGTAATTAGCTAATGTGGTATGCTGTAGGAAAAGACAGAAGAGTAAGTTTCTAAGTCTTGTGGACACAAAAGCACTCTCACCTGTTCAATAAGAATGTTGTGAGACTGAGTCAACAAATATAATCTTTCTGTTTTCGAAGAGGGAGTTTCCTTGAATTTTTCGGCTTTTGTTAAGTCATCCAGTAAAAGCATGCTTCTCACCAGTGTTAAATGAGATCGAGGAGAAATAAACTCACGTCCTTCAAGCAACTGTATTACATCCTATTAAAATAAAATTATTCCATTTGATAGTACCATTCACAATTCACTGAAACAGGAGCCAGACGTATTGACTGTAATGCATTCAGTACCGAATGGAAATTTAAATTCTCTCCTTTTATTCTAACCGGAATCCTCTGGTAAATATCAATGTGAATTAGGTTTCCTTCCTACCTGAAGGTTTTTTATGATGTCTGCTTTTAAGTGCTTTTCTTGTAGGCCAATGATTACAGCTTGCATCAAGAATTCAGCCTGTAGCTCCCTGTGGCCTGCACTTTTTGCCTCCACACACACTTCATTGATGAGGCTCACACAATCTGTTACATCGTTTTCTAAAATAAACAAATGCAGGTACTTAAAATGCACTGAGAAAGTAAGAAATTATATGTGCATGGTATCCTCAGTGTTTATCACAGGAATATTGTATAATATAGAAGAAGAGGAAGATGTAAAGACGGAAAACAAATAAGACCGCAAGAAACATTGAAAATAAATGTGTTGTAATTTAGGAGAAGTACTTTAGGGTATTCAAATGCTGCAAAAGTAATAATGATATTCCATGAAATAATTTAATTTGGGAGATGGGTAGAGATGAGTGAATAGATAGGTTTACATATAGATTAACTATTAATCACTGCAAGAACTAATATTTATATGTGCCAGGCTGTAATCTAAGAACTTTAGAAATTTAACCCATTTAATCCTGGAAACAATCCTATGAAGTAGGTACCACATTTCCATTTTCCAGAGGAGGAAACTAAGGCCTAGGGGGATTAAGAGATTTGGCCAAGATTACACAGCAAGGAAGTGGTGGATAGAGTATTTGAACTCAAGTTGGGGGTGGCTCCAGAATCTGCACTCTGGACCCCTGAACTACGCTGCCTTCCTAGACGACAGGAAGGCGTGTGTATTAGCATTCTGAAATCTCCTTGCCTGCCTTGCATACAGTAATATACATGCCATTTGCAGTGATACAAGGGACTGCTGACAATGATTATTCTCATTTAATAACTTGAATTTTTTATTCTGGAAACAGATCAAGCTAAGAAGTTATAAAATGTTAATGGTATAATAAAATACATCCCAAGAAAACCTCTGTTACCTAAATAAAATTAAATTTTATGAGAACTTTGATTAAGGAGATGGAGATAGGATATTTGTACCTTTCACGATTCCAATGCCACGAATCTGGGCAACAAACGCAGTCACCAATGCTAAGCGGCACCTCAACCACAGATGAATGTTGAAATATTCTCGAGAATTTAGGGAAATGGGATCTAAAAACTCATTATCATCTTTACTTTCAGTGGCCTAAACAATATTAAAATGATGGTTATTTTTCCATTTAAAAATGTCCAAGTTCTAGCCCAATGCTAAATGTAACATAAGTTAAGGGAAGCATCGATATCATTTAACAGTATTAAATTTTTAATTTTAGAAATTATTCTTGAACATTCTATAAAACATAAAAAATACCCAAGGAACAAACAAATAAACAAAAATCACCCATAATCCCATGCTCCTCTATTAACACTGATCCTCTATAAGTGCTTTGCAGCATTTCTTTCTCTCTGTATACTCACTGTTGAAAACTAGCTTTGCAGTCTGAATTTTTCATTGCAAATTATATTATTATCAGCAGTTTCCATACCTTCAAAAATTTTGTGACCATCATTTTAAAGGCTGAAAAATAATCAGTAATACTGGCTAATGTTTACTGAGTGCTTATTACGGGCCAGGCGCTGTGATACAATGCTTTATACACATTAGTTCACTTAATCCTCCTGACAAGCCCAAGAGGGGTTATTATTATCTCTATTTTTCAGATGAGAGAAGCGAAGCCTAGGAAGGCTAACTATTTGCTTAAATGTCATCATATTTTGGCGGAGGCTGGGATTCAAGCTTGCATCTTTCTGAATTTAGAGCCCACTGTCTTAATCTACTACATTACACTGCTATGTGCTGCTCACATCCCAAACATATATTATTTTATGATTTACTACCCTCATTATTACACTTTATAAAGGGAGTGGCCAATGTTCAGAGCTACTGGGAGGGAGGTGACAAAGGAACTTTTCCAGGGAGCAATCAATCTTAGACACTTCATCTAGAACAACGCCCATTTGTTCTAGAAATTTCCTGCTACACATCTCTGACAGCTCATCATCTCCAACCAGTCAGCAACACCTGCTATCAGGAGCTGTAACCTGGACTTGACAGGGGCTGGAATGTGACAGACAGGTGAGGAGCAGAGGGGGAAGGGGAGCTGTTCCTGAACCAGAGTTAAGAAGGGAACAGAGACCCCGAGACAGGGTGGTGATTAGAATGGGTACACCACGTACTCGAGGGGTCTAGTGTTTAGATTAGAAATACAGAAGAAATACCCATCAACATACCTTAATCTCTGCCTACATTGCTGTTATTATTGAAAAGCCAAGTCATGCTTAATCTAAATCAGGGTTTCTGGACCTCAGCATGACTGACATTCTGGGCCAGATTATTGTTGTGAGGTTAATGTCCTGTGTGTTACAGGATGTTTAGCAACATCCCTGGCCTCTACTCAGTAGATGCCACTAGCACTCCCTCTAGTTATAACAACCAAAATGTCTCCAGGCACTGCAAATGTCCCCTGGGAAGCAAAATACCCACCAAGTAACAAGCATTGCTCTAAGTAAATTTTCAGAATCAGAATCCTTTTTAGCCTTTATACTGCTTTTACTGTGGTAAGAAATGAGTCAATTAGTTTTGCTTTTTTGTAATGACATTAGATAGGAGCAATTTTATTAGTAAAGCTTAAGCTTTATCTTATTTATTTTAAAATGAGCAAGGATTCTATGTGCTGAATCTTTATATTTTAATCCTAAACAACCCTGTTGTTATTAAATTACTTGCTCTAATCAAAATCCAATGAAATTTCAAAGAACGTGTGACGCCAGTTGTCAAATAGACTTGAGGGCTTGAACGCAGAAGAATTTAACTATGAGAAGGAAATAGCACAAGGTACTGTTAGCACAAGGTAGGAAACAGCACAGGTAGGAAATAGCACAAGGTAGGAAATAGCACAGGTAGGAAATAGCACAAGGTAGGAAATAGCACAAGGTAGGAAATAGCATAGGTGTCACGCTGATAATGCTAAAGAAATAAAATCAAAAGTGAAATGAAGAGAAAGTCATGCGAAACAACTTTATTTACTAGTGACATCAGATCTAGACTACAAGAATGATACATCTGGTGGGACTTCAGTCACTATTACATCCAATCCCATCAATTCCCAAATGAGATTACATAATTTAAAAAAATTTTAAGGAATTTGCCCAAGGTATACCAGCCAATAAATAGCATCAACGGGGCTTAAACACAGATCTTTTTCCTCTAAATTCAATGTTCTTTTTTCTTTACCCCTTTGTTTCATTCAAATAGTTATACAATTTCCTAGCATGCCAATAATTATTCCATAAAAAATGTTATCAGGATAAACATTAAATTCATACATACGTAAGCTCCTGGAGAGATGGAATTCTCTGTGTCATCTTCTACTACCTTCTTTTTAAAAAGTTTTGAATCCTGGAGAAGTTTAAGTGTGGAAAATACTATCGCAGCACTAAAATAGAGAATATGTTTTAAATGTTACTAGTATTACACTCGTGCCATTTGTATGTTATTTCCTAAGTCTCTTCCTCCAAAAAAACCTCCCCATACTCCCACCCATCCCCAAAACTGTTAGGTGACCCTGCTACGTGCTCTAATAGCACCCTGGCCTTTACCGTAAGGTGATACTTACAGCATTATTTAATTGCCTGTAAAATTGCTCTGTGTTTGTCTCAGCTAATTTATCTTATCCCCTGCTGACACCCAGCATCTAGTAGCTTGGACATCATAGGAGCTAAAAAATATTTTTAAATGAAAATGAGTGAATGAAAGAATAAATGAATGAATGAATGTTTCCAAGATCTAAAACAAAATTTACTGACAATCTCATTAATAAAATGAGCACACATGTATTTCACATACATCAGGATGTGGTTCTCCAGTTTTTTGACATTATAAAACTGTTCTGCTTAATGCTGTGCACTTGGAAACTCTTAAGAAAAATTACTGCTCAATCAGTATCTAGCAGTGCCAGGAGGGAAAGGTACTTAATGCAGAAAATAGAAGCCAGGAGATAGTAATTCTCCTCACTTCCTGTCGTTCGGTATGTAAATTTTTCTTCACTTTAAACCATCACATCCTCCTTCCCTGTAGAATGATAAATGTATAATTGATGTCACACTTTTTCAAAATATTTTAATAATATATGTTAACAGGCTTCTTCATTTGAAAATCTATTCCAAAACAAAATTCAAAATACAGAATAATCTGTGTACCTGACGATGCTTATTGCACTGCTACTTTATAACACAGAAAGACTGAGTGAAAGCCAAACGGACAATGTATCCATTTATCTAATGCCCCACGTGATATCTCCACTTGAATAGTGAATAACAATCACATTTAAGAGGTGTTATGGGTTAAACTGTGTTGAGGTCCTAACCCTCAGTGCTCATCATGCATCCTTATTTGGAAATGGAGTCTTTACAGAGGTAAACAAGTTAAAACAAGGTCATTTAGGGTGGACCGTAATCCAATATAACTGGCGTCCCTATAAAAGGGGGAAATTTGGACAGAGAGACAGACATGCACAGAGGGAAGATGATGTGAAGACACGCAGGGAGAAGACAGCCTGTGACTGGAGTGATGCATCTACATGCCGAGGAACATCAAAGATGGCTGGCAAACATCAGAAGCTACAAGAGGCAAGGAAGGGCTCCCCCCAGAGCTGTCAAAAAGATCAGGGTCCTGCCCACACCTTGATTTTGGACTCTCAGCCTCCAGAACTGTGAGACAATAACATTCTGTTGTTTTAAGCCACCCGGTCTTGGGTACTATGTTGTGGCAGGAAACTAGGATAGGTTAAAAGCAGAGCCTCTTGCTTCCACCTCCTCCACCAAACCTACTCCTCTCCCCTGTTCTCTATCCCAGATAGAGGGCCCAGTATCATCACCGCCTCCCCTTTGCCTCACAATCTATGTTCAATCCATCAACAGCTTCAACTTCAAGATCTGGACACTAGCCAGCAACTCCTCACCTCTGCACCTCGTCCACTGCTAAGACCTCCATGCAGGCCACCAACATCTCCAGACATCCATGGGAGCTTGCTGGCCAGCCCCTGCAGTCCTGGTCTCTATGAAGAGACCACAGTGGTCTCTCTTCAGGATGTAAATCAGATCACGACACTTCCGCTGTACTGTTCCAGAAGGCTCCCGCATCCCTGGATTACGGTCAATACACCACCCTCCTTTGGGTCAGTTAGTGAGGTTTCTAGCCAAGAAGATGACCAGCTTCATCTGGGTCCAGGGATGCTTGCAAGAAGGTAGTCTGTCTCTGTGTGTAGGCTCCCAGAGTATGTACATATGCTCAACTCGTAATTACATTTTTAAAGCCTTTTCTGTATGTATCTACATATTGTATTGAAAGATATTTTCTCTTTTTTCCCCTCAACTTTTTTTTAAAAAATGATAACTGGTATTTACTGTACTCACCACCTCTCAGGTGCTATGTTAAATGCTTATTGTGAATTAATTCACTTAATCCGTACCACAAACCTACAAGGTATGTACTATTATCATCCCTATTTTATAGATAAGTTAACTGAGGCCCACAAATGTTATGTGACTTGCCTAAGGTGACTCAGCTAGCAAGAGGAGGTAGGATCAGAGCCCAGGCCACTGGCCCCTGAGCCTTCAGCACCCTTAATCATTAAGCTACAATGTGGCCTCTTTCTTTTCACAGTTCTAACAAGCTTTGGCTTTGTTTATACTGGCACGGTGTTACGCGTTGCCACATTTGTATTACCATATGGTTATAGTCGACTGCACCTTTTACAATATAAAAGGCCCTCTTTGTCCAGTTTAATGCCTTTTGCCTTGCATTCTACTTAGCAGACTTGATGAAACGGGATTATTATAAGGATATTAAATAAGGTATTTAGTCTTTCATTTGCTCAAAAATATGTATTGAGCACCTGCTATTGGCCAGGAACAAATCTAGGGGCTATGGATACAGTCCTGGCCTCACGGAGTTGACATTCTATTGAGAGCAGGGTATTCTTAACAAAGAGGAGTGCTTGGCAAATAGACGGCTCTCAATGCACCGTAGCCATTACCATTATTAGTATATAAAGTTGGACAGGGAATATGCAGGGACTAAATTGATATTTTTTCTAAGTTGTTAACCAGCATCAAAACCTTTCAGCCATTATTGAATTTCAATCTCCGAAGATTTTACTGAGTCCTTAAAATGGTTTAGATACTCGTAGAATATCTTCTAAAGTATGGTTTGTGATTATCTAAACTTACTAGTTTTTGTTGTTTTTTTTTTTAATAAAACTAAACAAGGAAGCAAGAAAACAGCAACAAAAAAACAGAATGCTGATGGGGTGTGTGTCCAGGTACGAATCTCTTTTCCCCCACACCTTTCTTCCCGGAAGGATACATACATGTTTCTAAGGCACCTTGTTTACTGAGTAGCTTCAGAGGTTAGCACAGGATGACAACTAGAGGGCCCTGAAAGGAGAAAACGATGCCCATCCCACTCTTCTGACCTGAAGCCCAAATTCTGATTTCAAGGGAAATGAGGTATGAGGTTTGGAATCTTGCTAACCCCAAAACTTAATGAATAAAATATAAACATTACTGTATGTCCTAATCCAGCTGGTACTGCTTAGTTACACAATGGAAAACTTCTACTTCCTCCTCTGCACTAGGAAGACAGGAAGTGTAGGAGGATTACCCACTACAAACAGTCAAAATCCCAGCAGGAGGATGTTTCATTCTGACACAAAATAAGAAGGCTCAAATGTTATTCCACTTAGACAATAAATTAAATAGAAAGGAGAATCGGAAGGAACGCTTCAAAAAAAAAAAAAGACAGGATTCTGAAATAGAGAGGCAGCCCTGAAAGAAGTAGAAATACAGTTTGAATAACTCTGATCCCATTTATTTCTTATTAACATTCATGACAAAAATGGTCAGTTTGTTCTCATAAAATCTATGCGGCTCACTCTACCTGTCACCCTAGGGAATGTGCCTTTCAATTTCCTTGACACATAATTTTATTAGAAGTATCATGAAATGTCAAGCTAACCAGCATCTGGGAAAGGGACTGTCCAACACTCTCAGCAGTGCCCAGACGGAAGCTCATGGAGGGTAAAGTTCACCTACTAAAACTCATTCATCCTGACAGCAGGCTCCCCAAGTGACAGCTCTGCTGCAAAAAGTCAGCAACATCAAAGTTTCTGCAGGTTTTGTCCCAAGGGCCAAGCCCATGGATTTAAAATCAGGGCAATTCTGGTATACTTGCACATTATTTGCATACATCTATCTGGTCTTCAAATTAAAGTTCTATTACAACACTCCCTTCTGTGCCATTTTGTAATGTGTAGTTTCTCACTTCCTTCTTTCTCCCTAAAAAAAAACAAATCACTCATATCCTCCACACTTAAGGGGTATAAGACATGTAGAGAGCTAGGGAAAGAATGAAGGTAAGTGACAAGAAATATTTTCTAGGGCTGCTATTGCTCTCTGGGACACAGTTTGGAGAAAGGAGTTCTATGTGCCTCCATAGGAAATCATATAGTCATATTATATATATATATATATATATATATACACACACATATATATTCAATATATATAATTATATATAGAATATATAGTTAGACAAACATTTTCTAAATATACATTTATATATTATATATTCAAATCATTTATTTCTATAGGAAACAGTATAGTAAAAGTTCCTTCTGTCTTCAAACTTCAGTGGGGAAAACAGTGTATTATTATACTAAGCCTATTTTAACCATCAATCAGCTACCATTGTATTCTTTTTTACCATTGTATTCTTAAAGATAGCTACAAATGTGACAATACTCTAAACAAGTGGGTCTCAAGTTTTTTTACTCTCAGCACCCATTTACACCGTTAAAAATTATTAAGAAACCCCAAAGAGCTCTATCAATATTTACCATATTGGAAGTTAAACTGAGAAATGTTTAACTTCATTAACATTTATTAATTCATTTAAAAATAAAAAGCATAAACCCATTATATTTAATATAAATAATGTATTTTTATGGAAAATAACTATATTTTCAAAAACAAAAAAATAGTGAGAAGGGGGCTTCCCTGGTGGCGCAGTGGTTGAGAGTCCGCCTGCCGATGCAGGGGACATGGGTTCGTGTCCCGGTCCGGGAAGATCCCACGTGCCGCGGAGCGGCTGGGCCCGTGAGCCATGGCCGCTGGGCCTGCGCGTCCGGAGCCTGTGCTCCGCAACGGGAGAGGCCACAACAGTGAGAGGCCCGCGTACCGCAAAAAAAAAAAAAAAAAAAAAAAAAAAAAATAGCAGGATTCCATTGTTTTTGCATTTTTGCAAATCTCTTTAACATCTGGCTTAAAAAGAGAAAATCTGCTTAATAGAAGACTTTCATATCTGCTTCTATATTCAGTCTGTTGTGACATAATGATTTGGCTGAAGCGTATGAAGAAGACTAGGTCTCACACAGATAGTTATTGAACGTGGGAGGAGTATTTTAAGAGCCTCTTCAAATAATTGTGAATATTCTTCCTCGATACTATACCAACATGTGACAAACGACAGTTTCTTAAAAGTTTGTTGCTATGTGGAATCTACTACCATACACTGATGAACTTTTCCTACTCTGTTACATGAAACTCTATCGGTCTATCTTGTTAACCAGGATTTTGGAACATCATGCACTGGCCATTTGGAAAACATTAGCTCCCTGAGTTAAATAGATTCCCTTAATGTTGAAGCATTTCATTACACAGTTTATAAAAAAACATGCGCGTTACTATTACCACCAGTCTCATCAAAAAAAAACGTAAGCATTAGAAAACTGTCAAGCTCATGATGGCAAATACAAATTTTCCAAAAATCCCATTTTTCTACGGAAGTTTAGATTTTATCATTGGCAACAAAAACTATTAGTTGTTTTCCTAGAAGTGGCATGTTCGTTTTGCTCATTTTCAGCAGAATGCCTGTCAAATACCCAAGTCTGCATAATCATGGTTTGCCAGTTGTTTTTTCAAATAAAAATGTTGTTCCCTGAAAAAAACAGCTTGTTCAGCTCTCAGTTCATCCACATGTGTGCTGTTCCTCAAGACAACCATCAGACTGTGATATGCAGCAGAAATGCTTGAGGTATATTTCCCACGTAATATATTCCCACAGAATATTAAAACTACATTCAACAATAGGTATTTATAAATGTAACAGATTCTACTGCTTCATCAAAGGCATTCTTAAGTAAATCTGGCTTTTTTTTCTTTTTTAATTGCAAGCGTGCAGCAGTGAAGAACAGAATGACTACTAGTTCGGTTTGGTGTCACTGCTTTGATTCATGGTGAGCTACCGGAAGTTTTCCCACTGTTGCTTTTTCAGCATCAGTGCAAATAACAACACAGTGAAAAAGGCAAGCAACCTCTTAGTTTTCTAAACTATTATAAACATAGTTTACTATGTTATAAACTGCTATAAAAACAGTTCTGACCTTACAGACCTCCCTGAGTTTCAGGAATGCCCATAGGTCTGAAGACCACACTTGGTGAATCACTGCTCCAAACAGACTTTATGGACTTTCATCGCTGCTTAGAAACCACAGAAATTTTAAATTCCCCAAAACCTATACTGTCTCTAGCATAAAATCAAATTTAGATGTGGTTAATCATGGAATAGCCTTCAGTCAAGGCTCCCACTGATGAGACAACTGCCTGTGTCCAATCTAAGCAAAAGCAAAGGGGGATTTCTGCTGAATTGATGTCCCCTTTGCAAAGGCTACAAGAGAGCTTCTCCTGTTTAAAGAGAATGGCCATCTAAAAAATTAACTCCCTTTCCAAATTCTGAATCTAATGCATAGAACTTAAAACACGGAATTTTAGTATAATGAGAAAGTTAAGGAGAGAAAAAAAAATTTGTTTCCATCTAATTTGATCATTTCTTTTCATTCGGTAATTATATTTTTCATTTCTAAAATTTCTATTTAGTTTTTTTTTTTCTAAATTCATCTGTTCCTTTTTTATCTTGTCTCATTCTCTTCCATCCTTCACATCTTTGAACAGTGTATTTCTTGGGCTGTGAAGCTGCCATTTGTTGTGCCTGCTAACTCTCTTTTGTGGCTCTTTCTTCATTTGGTTTATGATATTTGACCCGGCGCTACCTTTACCGGCAGTTGTTTTCCATGAGAGTCCTGCATTTCCTAGGTAATCTCTATGAGACAGCTTTGGTTGTGCCTCTGCTCCAGCTCTGTGATGTCAAGATCAGTTTCAAGGTTAACTTCTCAGGGTTTCTGCATTTCATTGTCAGTGCCAGTTTGGACCCCGCAACTGCCAATAGCATTGATCTGAAGAAACTGATTCCTCTTGGGTTACTCTTTTTCCATCCAGGGCAGGCAGCAGTTTCCTTGCTGGTCCCCAGAGACCACTGTGGAATCCCAAGCTAGGGGACAGTTTCATTCTGTATTAGAGAAACAAAGAAGACTGGACTGGGATCCTACCCTACTGTGTACCAATTACATCAGAGCATCAAATTTGCCCTCTCTACTGGGCAAATAATACATATATTATATATAATATATATATTATATGTTATGTATAATATGTATATATATGTTATACGTTATATAATACATCATCGTTGCTCCCATCTCAAGAAAATTTGTCTTGACCCTACTTCTACCAGCTGCTAACATCCTATTCCTCTACTCCCCTTTACTGTGAAACTCCTCAAAAGATTCATCTTTACTTGCAGGTTCCAATTTCTCTCCTCCCATTTTCTCATAAAACCACTCTAAATATGCTCTTTCCCCCGCTGCCTTCTAAAATTACTCCTGTCGAGGTCACCAGTGACCTCCATGTTGCTAAATCATCCAATGGTCAATTCTCTATTCTCATCTCAATCTATCTGGAGCTTTTGGCAGAGTTGATCACTCCATTCTCCCTGATACACTTCCTTCACTTGGCTTTCAGGATTTCATAATCCCTTGGTTTTCTTATATTTTCTGGTCATTTCTTCTCAGTCTCCTCTGCTGGTTCCTCATTTTCTCCCCAGTCTCCAACCAAACCCAACCCTCAGTCCTTGGTCCTTCTCCTTCTTTCATCTACTCACATTCCCTAAGGAATCTCATTCATTAGAAAGGCTTGAAATACTATCTATATTCTAAAGACTCCAAGAATATTTGACATTTTCAATTGCACCTCAAAGGGACATAGTCTAAACACGGTCCAAAATCTAACTTCAGATCTTTCCCCTAAATAAGCTGCACCCCCGCAATCTTCCCCACTGTGGTTAGGGACAACTTCTTTTATAACTCCTCTCTTTTTCTCACCACTCTACAGCCAATCCATCAGCAAATTCTAATGGCTCTACTTTCAAAATATACCCAGAATCCGACTTACCACTACCTCTAGTGCTACGGCCCTGATCAGAGCCACTAACATCTTTCTTCTTATTATAGCAGCTTCCCCAGTTGATCTCCCTGCTTTCAAACCCTTTCCCTCTTACAGTCAATTCTCAACCTAACAACCAGGGTTATCCCTTTTTTTTTTTTTTTTTTTTTTGCAGTACGCGGGCCTCTCACTGCTGTGGCCTCTCCCGTTGCGGAGCACAGGCTCCGGACGCGCCGGCTCAGCGGCCATGGCCCACGGGCCCAGCCGCTCCGCGGCATGTGCGATCTTCCCGGACCGGGGCACGAACCCGTGTCCCCTGCATCGGCAGGCGGACTCCCAACCACTGCACCACCAGGGAAGCCCAGGGTTATCCCTTTGAGGTGAAAATCAGATGATGTCATTCCTCTGCTTGAAACAATACAATGACTCCTTACTTCCCTCAGAGTAAAAGCAGAAGTCTTCACCCTGGCCAGAAGGTCCTATATAATCTGCCTCCCCCATCAAGGATGGCCTCCCCATCAAGGATGACCTCTTTGAACATCTCTCTTAAAACTTTCGCTCGCTCCATTCTAGCCACAAGAGACCCTGTGCTGTCCCTCAAACATGTGTCAGGCATGTTCCCGTGGCCTGCAATACTCCATCTACAGGTATTTGCATGGGCCCCCATGTTTATTTGTTCAGATGTCACCTCATCAATAAAGCCTATCCTAACCACCCAAAATTTGGTTCAGATGTCAAGATCGATGCCATACACATCAAGAGAGTGTGAAAAGGTTGATTACTCCCATAGTGAAACTATCCAGGAAGAGCAGGGCAGCCACCCAAACAGGTTGAAAATGTCTTGAGAGAAAAGAGAAAGGAGACTGGCTGGGCTTTATAGTAGTTAATGGGTGGCGCTGGGGTAAGGGTTCCCACGTGTGGGCCAGGTCGGTGTGATTTAAATGTCCCACCAGCACCAAAGGAGGGGGCAACTAGGCTTTCTTCTCTGCTTGCCCAGGTGTGGGGCAGAGGGGACGGGGGAGTGGTGGAGCTTGAAAGCAGTCAGTTAACGAACATCTAAACGGAGTCATTCTCTTTATTACAACTGCACAGTTTTAACAGGATAACCCCTCCTCCTCCCACTGCTGATATTCTCCAGAACACTTATTTTTGGCCACACTATATAATTTACTTACGTGTTAGGTTTACAGTTTATTGTCAGCCTGTTTATTATCTATTAGAATATAAACTCCATGAGGGTAGGATTTTTGTCAATATTGTTATATATTTTGTGTATACTGTATACATCAGTGTTAGCATACAGAACTTAGGACCATGCCTAGAATATCGTAGGTGCCCCCAAATTACTTTTTGAATGAATTAATGAATGGTAAGATAAGAAATTTGCTCATTATTCAAAGAATCACTATTGAAAGTGTTCTCGTGACAGAGGTGTTTATCATAAATGATATGGGAAGTTCTTGAAAGTATATTTCTATATTATTCAATATTAAAAAATCACTGAGAAGTATTTTTAACTATGCAAGTGTTTATATGTCTATGAGCTTATGAATACAGAAACTATATTCTATTCATCTTTGTCTCCTCGGTGCCTAGATCAGAGCCCAACAGTGAGGCAGTTAGGAGATACTGGTCACTATATATGAATGAATCAACGAACAAATGAAAAGAAAGATGTGACATTAGCAACTGCATCACATTTTTAAAATGAGCCACCAACAATAGTTTATTAAGTGGTTGAGCACAGCATAGTTCAGGAGATGTTACTTTTTCAAACTAGAGCTTGTTTTTAATATTTTTATTGGTTGTCTAGGGAGAAAACACTCCATAGGTGTTATTTGTAAAAAAGCTATAAGGAATTTAGGTTCTGCCTTTTAAAAATAAATTATTAATTAAAAAGGAGAACTCTGTGACTTTGTTTATGTTTCACATAAAACATCCTAGCTATGTGCTTTAATAAACCAATTAATTTGTTGAGAATTACAGTTTCAAATGTAGTAATGTGTGAAAACTCTCCTGAATAGTAAAAAGCAAGTCTGCTCTATTAATCTAGGAATTTATAAAACTTACATAAAATTTAGGTATATTTTAACAAATCAGAGTGAGGAAGAAACTGTGATGCAGAGACTCGCCTGTATGCTGCCCGGTGTCTCTGCAGGGCGACTGCAGCCAGCTGCAGCCTGACCTCCACCACAATCTCTAGCTCGCCAGCCGAACACTGAGAGAGGTTCTTATGGCCTGGATGCTCCATCTCTGACACAAGGAAGTTGAGCCTGTCTTCAGCTTCTGTCAGTAAAATTGACTAAAGAAAGAACAACACATAATCACCCAAGCTCAGAAATAATACAAATCATGTCTCATTCATCAAATATTTTTCATGTACTGAAAAGTAACAATGAATGGAAGACCAAAAAGGAAATCTGAACAAAATCATCAGAGAAGAGAGCTCAGTGAACAGGAAAAAGACAACAGGGAATGAAAAGGGAAGTAATGGCAAGAGTAAGTGTGTAGCAGACCTACTAGAGCATGGACTTGAGGATATAGGGAGGGGGAAGGGTAAGCCGTGACAAAGTGAGAGAGTGGCACGGACAGATATACACTACCAAACGTAAAATAGATAGCTAGTAGGAAGTAGCCGCATAGCACAGGGAAATCAGCTAGGTGGTTTGTGACCACCTAGAGGGGTGGGATAGGGAGGGTGGGAGGGAGGGAGACGCAAGAGGGAAGAGATATGGGAACATATCTATACGTATAACTGATTCACTTTGTTATAAAGCAGAAACTAACACGCCATTGTAAAGCAATTATACTCCAATAAAGATGCTAAAAAAAAAAAAGAGTAGTGTGTAGGACAGTGACCCTTTATTGTATGCACAGCCAATGCCCATACTTGCTTATTCATAGTAGCCGTGTTCTAGAATGTTGCTGCAAACACTGAGTCAGCTAATAACGAAGCACTGCTCCTAGGGAAATACAGGGATAGGTTCCTACGAGCCTCTGGTCACACCATTTTTGTCAGCTGATCAGTACATAACCTTGTTTAATGTGTGTTTATGTTTAAAGACACGTTATTGAATATACAGTGTACATTCATTAACCTTGAACTCACAGCCAATAACTCTACAACTCATGCCTGATTGAAGCTTGTCTAACACACATATTTTCTCCAAAAGGCACATCACAGCCTCCTTGCACTTAGGATTACTAGACAGCTCTTCAGCACTATGCATTAGGGGCCATTTCAAATAGTGAAAAGATCAACAAAAGACCCCACAAAAATGCAAAAAGCTTGGCAATAAATGAAAAGGACACTTGTTTATAGTATCAAAGTGGAAAGAAAAAGTCAGCATTGCCTTGTTCAGCTCGGCTGGGAATGTGCATATCAGGCAACTCAAAGTTTTCTATGCGCTGTGCCTGTCCCCAAATGACCACCAAAGAGCAAAGAGTATTGATTTGGGAGTTACAATTAAATTTTAGCAGATAAGCAAATTAGCAAATACTGAATCTGTGAATAATAAGAATCAACTGTATTTCAAATTAAACTCTGGTAGGTCACCTAACTGGTAATGTAAAGATAATGCGATTTTACAGTTGACAATCAATACTAAATAGCAATAGCAATACTAAATAGCAACATGGCAAAAAAGAAAGGGACCAACCAATCTTTCAAGGAACAGGTCTCTAAAACCTTGTTTGTATAAAGCAGTAAATACTATATAAGGACTAGGGTAATTTAGTATAATGGGTAAGAACGTGATCTGTATTTTATTAGTTGTGTGGCATTAGTGAATTTCTTACTGTCTAAGCCTCAGTTTATTCATGGTTCAGCACAATACAGTTCAAAAATGATTAATATGTACATCACAGAGTTGTGAGAATTAATCATGCAAAGTGCCTGTCATGCAGTAAGCACTGAATAAATGGTACTGTTGTTGTTCCTGTTGTTATCACTATTATTATTAGGAAACACCAAACAGGGCATGGAATGCTCAAATCCCATCAGATAATAAATCTTATTTCCCACGGCAACTTAATCGAGTTAAAAGGTCAAAGTCTGACACCTCTCGGCATCTGCTTTTCTCATGGGGAGTAGACTCCATCCCTGGCCCCAACCCATGCTTAGGCAAGAAAAACTACGTGAGTAAGCACAGTCCTGAAAGTTGACCTGTCCAGGGCCTAACAGTGGGCTTTCTGGTAACGGATTCCCTATGATTTGAAAAATTTTTTAAACTTACCTTTAGTGTGCTAAGTGCGAAGTCCTCTTTCATTTTTGTAAGCTGACAAAGTAAGCCTCCCTCATCCTTTGAACACACCTCTATAAGACACAACATTTTGGAAGAACTAAGGATATCTGCGGTTAGCTTAAATATTAATTCTGATTTACAAAACTCATCATTAGTTGGGAAATTTAATGTTTAAAGAACAACCACAATGATAATTAGAAACACAGTGCTATATCAAACGGTCCCTAAATATCAGACATTAGAAGACTGAGGCTGATGCTTAAATTCTGAAAGGATCTCTTGGGTGCTTGGTGATGCCATTCAAGTTATCGGCTACTGATATAAAATAGTGGTTCCTCACCTGGGATCCCAGGACCCCTTAAGGTCCTCAAAGAATTGGGCTGGCCAGAAAGTTCGTTCAGGTTTTTCGTAAGCTGTTAGGAAAAACCCGAACGAATTTTTTGGCCAACCCAATATTTTGGGTCTTCCAGATATTTATAATATCTTGACAAGATCTCCTTGGAAGTGTCAGTTCTGCTGATTTGCTCCAAGACCTCCTTAGAAGTGTCAGTTCATGCCCCTCACTCTCAGAGCAGAGAGTGAGACCATTTGGAACAGCGCAAACTACAATCCTCAAATATCTCAAAATTCCTACCCACAATCCAAAGCTGGCCCTCATTCTGAGTGAGGGAGCATTGAGAGAATTTAGATCACAAACTTTGTCTGCTATAGTAAGCCTGGCTTCTAGACTACAGGAGGGAGAAAAACTACAAGTCATTATTTGACTAGAAATTAATGCACAAATTACCCACCTAAAGAGACTAAGTTTGTCAAGAAGAAGAGGGAGTCCAGAGTAACATGGAACTGAACACACCTGACTTCCTCCCTTCTTCCAACTTCAATTTGCCGGGCTCTTCTCCTAAATTAGAAGACTCTGGAGCTAAAGGGTCAGCTGAGTATGAGGGAGGGCCCAGAAGAAAGATCTGGGACTAGGTCTTCTCCCCTAAGGGAACGTGAGAGACAGGTGAGGACAGAAACGGAGGAATGCTAGGATGAGTACCAGAACATGAGAAATCCTGGCAAGAGGTTGATCCACCTCTTCCTCCTGCTCTCTCTGCCTCCTGAGTGACCCCCCCACCCCTGTGTGGTCCTCCCATGTTGTAGCATGCCCCTCCCTCTTGGGAGCTGTAAATAACAAACTCTGTTTTCAATGGCAGCCATCTCCTGATCTGTTGGCCTCACCACACCTGAATAAGAATAAAACTTACACTTTAAAACAGAGGCCAATATTATTCTGATACCAAAACTAGACAAAGACACCATAAGAAAATGACACAATACATGTTATGAATATGGATGCAAAAATCTTCAACAAAATCCTAGCAAACAATCCAGCAACATATAAAAAGAATTATACACCACGACCAAGTGTGATTTATCCCAAGAAAGCAAGGTTGGTTAAACACTCAAAAATCAACTAATATAATACATGCCTACAGATAGAATAAAAAACAAAACCCATATAATCATCTTAATAGACACAGGAAAAGCATTTAATAAAATCCAACACCTTTTCATGATAAAATCACTCAACAACCTAGGAATAGAAGAGAAATTCTTCTAGCTGATAAAGGACATCTATGAAAAACCCACAGTTGACATCATACTTAGCGGTAAAAAAACAAAACAAAACAAAACAACTATTTTTAAGGCAACATTAATTCATTTGAAAAATATGTATATAGTTTTATATGTATATACGGGCCATAAATCCCATCCATGGGTATCTTATCCTATAGAAGTATACACTATAGTACGGATATGTAGTGCTTCCGCACTGTTTCCTAGAAACAAAGTGAACGCACAACAGGGGAATGGCTGAATAAACCACGGGCTGGCTGTTCACAGCATAAAACACCACACAGCCAGTTTAGGGGACCAAAGCAAAGCAGCTGACTTGGAGTGGCTTAGCAAAGTTCTTTACATAAGAAATGCAAGAGGCAGAAAAATGTAAAATACATCATTTCTTAAATAAATGACAAATCCTATTTTGTACGTGCAGCTGACCCTTGATCAACGTGGGGGTTAGGGACACTGACCCTCCATGCAGGTGAAAATCCATGTATAATTTATAGTTGGCGCTTGGTATAGATGGTCCTCTGTATCCACAGTTCAGCATCTGCAGATTCAACCAACCACAGATTGTGCAGTACTGTAATATTCACTACTGAAAAATATCGGTGTATGAGTGGACCTGTGCAATTCAAACCTGCGTTGTTCAAGGGTCAACTGTGTATAATGTAAAAAAGTGGACAAATATGCAGATATATTGGTGGATATGGATAGGCAGGTACCTAGACATAAGCACATATGTGTGTCATTAAGTGAGCTCAGAGAAAACCATGAAAGAATATCTACTAGAATGTTCATATGGATTACTGGGGGTAGAGTGGGGAATAGGTGGGGAAAGGGAATAGAAAGAGAAATAAGCAAAAAAATAGAACAAAAGATTACCTTTCAGGTTTGGGAGGTTTGGTCTGTTTTTCTCATCAATAAGTCCATGGCAGACTGGTTTCACTATATGTTCGGGGACACAATTTATTGTTGCAGCCACATTTATTAAAAAGTGTGCTTTAACAAAGGCAAACTTATTTAAGAGATGTTGCTGACCGACTGTAACCAGAATTAGAGGCAAGCCTTTGTTTATTAAATCATCAAGTGCCTAAAAAAAATTTTAAAAAAAGGCAAAGTAGTAAAATACTGTTTTCAGATATTATTAGCTTCAGTCCCCTTCTGCAGTCCTCATTTGGTGCAGGATGAAGGAATTCAGGGAGAGACATGAGGGAGCATAATCGGCAGGTCCATTGAGAGAGGCGTCACAATGATGCCAGCAGGTCCACAGTGCTCCTGCCATTTCCAACCAGTTGGTTACCTGCCCCATGAGGCCAGCCCTGCCACACAGAGAGAGTGAACCCAGTGCCGACAGCGAGGAGGGGACACCTTATCAAAATGGAGCAAATGAAAAAGCTCATCAGCCATGCATGCTGGCCGCTCTGCTTTAGCTCGAGTGCATTAGAGCTCGTGGGATGGGAAAAAGGGGAAGGGCGGGAGGATAAGCAAACCCCTTCCCAACTTAGAATCCGTGTCAATCATGAGCATCCCCACCTTGAGGACTCCCTCAACTTCCTGGTCCCCTCCCTTGCATGCACACTTCCTTGGCAATCACGCTAAGTGGCACCACTTTAAGTTCCTGACCAAACTTCAGTGCCACCTGGTCATCATCCCACATTTTCCCAGTCTATTCATTCTTGCTCTCTCCTAGACAAGCACTTCATGCTCTTCTTGTTTCTAAATTCTAACACTTTCTCCCCAACGCCCCTCCCAGCTAGTAACCTTGCTTCCTATACTTAAATGAGAAAACTGAAGCAGTCAGAGTAGTGTCCACAGACCTCACAGCTCCACCTCTCCCTCCTATGCAAGCATCTGCCTCACTGCCCTGCCTTCCTTCCTGCTTCCTAAGGCTGGTGCCACCCCTTAGGCCATCAGTCCTGTCCCCACTGGTATACTCAGCCATTCTCTCCTACATCATGTGTTCCCTTTCTAACAAATACCATATGATATCACTTACATGTGGAATCTAAAGTATAACACAAATGAACTTATCTATGAAACAGAAACAGACTCACAGACACAGAGAACAGACTTGTGGTTCGCCAAGGGGAGAAGGTAGGGGAGGGATGCACTGGGAGTTTGGGGTTGGCAGACATAAACTATTATATATGGAATGGATAAACAACAAAGTCCTATTGTATAGGACAGAGAACTAAATTCAGTATCCTATGATAAACCGTAATGTAGAAGAATATGAAAAAGAATGTATATATACACATATGTGTAACTGAATCATTTTGCTGTACAGCAGAAATTAACACAAAATTGTAAATCAACTATACTTCAATTTTTAAAAATGTTCCCTTTCTACAGAGACATTCCCATCAGCACACAGCCATGCTGTCTTCACCTCCATTTTAAAAACCAAAACCTCTCTATACCCTGACTTCCTCCTCCAGTTACATACCCTAATTCTCACTTCCCCTAACAGCAACAACCTACAAGGTTGTCAATATTCCAATCTCTCTCCTTTCATTTGCTTTTAAACCTACTCCATCCTTACATTGAAACCCTTTGGTCAAGGTCACCAATGGCTTACACTTGGCTAAATCTAATGGTTAATTCTCAGTCTTCATATGCCAAGTTACTTTCATCTAAGACACCATTATTTTATATGCCAATTAAACTTTCACATGCCCACAACTGTAAAATGCACTATGATTGCAGAGCTATAAAATGTTTTTTAAAATACATGTTTAAGACTTCGTGAATTATGGTAGTGCACTTCTCAGCAAAATTTGACACTATTAATCATTCCCTCTTCTGAAAATGCTGCTTCTCTTGGCTTTCAAGCCACCACACTCCCTTGGTTTCTTTCCTATTATATCCACTACTCCTTTTCCGTCTTCTTTGCTGGTTCCTCCTCTTTTCCTATACCTCTAAATATTGGAGTGTCCCAGGGTTCCATCCTCTTCCATCTCCTCATTCTCTCCCCTTCGATGATCTTAATCAGGCTCATGGTTTTAATCTCATCTAAATGCTGATTAAATCCCAAGTTTTTGTCTCTAGCCCCAACTTCTCTTCTAACTCAAGACTCATATAATCAACTTCTGACTCAATTCTTCCACTTGGATGTCTAACAGATATCTCAAACTCAACATGTCCAAAACTGTATTCCTAGTCTCCCACACAAACACAAACACACAAACACACACACACACACACAGTATAAGCTCTATGAGGACTGAGAATCTGTCTGTATTATTGGCTAACTAATGTGTTTGATTGATAGTACTTGGCACACAGCAGACTCGATGAATTAGCTAAAGTGATCCCTTTAAAACACAAGTAGATCAGGCCACACCTCTGCCCTAAACCCTCCAGTGGCTCCTCCTTTTGTTCAGAGTAGGAGCCTAGGTGACAAAAGCCCTACAAGGCCCTTCTCCATCTGAGCACCCCACCACCATCTACCCTGTTACCTCTCTGACCTTGTCTCCAACTGCTCTCCCATCATTCACACAACTCTAGCCACACTGGCCAAGATGTCCCTCACTAAGCTAGGCAATCCTGCCCCAGGGCCTTTGTACTCACTGTAGCCTGTTCTTAGATTATTCTTTCTCCAGATTTCATAGGACTTGCACCTTTACCTGCTTCAGGTCTGTTCACCAATGTCACCTCAGTGAGGACTAAGCTGATTGTCCCATTCAAAATTACAACCCCAGTCTAGCCCCATGCTCCCAATCCCCTTTATGAGCTGCTGGGTTCATTTTCCCCTACAGCATGGTTCGCCTCCTAACATACTATATTATTTACTCATTTATAACATGTACATATATATGTTTATTACTAGTCTTGCCCACTAAAATATAAGCTCCCTGAGGGCTTAGAATTTGTTTTGTTGATTAACTGATGTATTTATCTGACAGCACAAGAAGAGGACCTTGCACACAATAGGCTCTTATTAAATATTTGTTGAATTAATATAAAAAGCAGATGCTGGGGCTATGTATTCTAAAAAAATAAAAAGGTAAATTATTTGCCTTACGTGAGCTAAAAAAAGAAAAACCTCATTGTTTGGGAGAGTATGAGGCAATGCTCGCAGTGGGGAGATCTGTTGCTGTTGTTCATTCTCCTTCCTTAAGCCCTTCTAAAGGGTGGAAAGCAATACCTGCAAAACAGCCAGACATGGAGCAACTCAGCCTGACCTGGTAACAAATGATCGTACTAAGGAAATGGTTGACATTCTCCATCTAGAAAAGAAACTTCAGACTGGTTGGGGGTGGGGGGTATGTGTAGGAGAAGGTTTCTCTTTTCTATCCACAGCAAACAGTGATTTAATGAGCCCTGACAATTACAGCCAAACTCTTGAGGATCAAAAGAAGATTAATTAGTAATGCTATCCAACACTCCTTCCTCTCCCTCTATACAGAAAATATGAAGCGTAATCTGAAGCGTCTTAAGCAGACCAACAGTTCTGTTTTAATTAATTAGCTAATAGAAATCGGTTTTCCATTATACAGTACTGTCAGTCTCTTTTTGTTTAAAAAAAAAAAAAAAAAAGATCAGACAAACATTCCTTTTATATCCAAGACCACTTTTATAACCAAAACCAAAAGAAGTGTTTTTAGGATGCCCTGGCATTTATGACTGGAAAGAAATAAATATTCCGAAGCATCCCAAGGTCTCAGAACACTAAAATGAAAGATGAATATGTATTTGTATCTTCCTAATACCATTTCTTTCATTCCAGGCTACTTGCTTATAAATTAAAACAAATTTTAAGGCAAAAACAATGAATCATCTGAAGCATAATTAAAAGTGAAGTTTGTGGAATAAAATTAACAATAATAGAAAAGTAATAAGGTTACATTTAATAAAAGGTAGATAAATTCCTACCAAAATTATGGAGGAAAAAAATAAAGCAATTTTGAGGAAATGTCTCTCAAAGTTATTTCATAAAAATTAATACTTTACTTAGTGAAACAATGCTGTTTCTGAGCATTTAAAAAAACCAAAAACTATGTGTACCTGTCTATATGCATTAACCATCGCCTGCCTGTGTGAACCCCTTGCCCCTCTGTAACCCCCTTAACAATGGTTGCCCTATCACCCTTCCACTCCAACACCTCCTAGTGGACAAACTGCTGGGACTCTAAGATTTTTTTCTAATGATGATAAAATTTAAATGCTTTTAGGTCACCAAAAGTTTAAAACCCAATCATTCCATTAATGACAAGAATAAACCTATTGGGATGGGCAGTCTGGTCCTCTCTTTGTAAAAAATAGTGGGGAAATCAGAGGAATTGCTTATAAAAATGTCATATGAAAACCTTCCTTTAGCTAATGCTATGATGGTAATCATACTGTAATATATAAACGTATCAAATCAATGCACTGTACACCTTAAACTTACACAATGTTATATGTCAGTTATACTCCCCAAAAAAATTGAAAAAGAAAAAAAAAAAAGAAAACCTGCCACACATTGGCTGAGAGGCAGTCTCAGACTGGGGCAATGGATCCAAGTAAAAGCAGTATTGAACAGGTGGGCTATCACAAAATCTTTTACTGATGATCAAAGTTATTAGGTAACTAAGATAGATATTAGATACTTGGCATGGCTAGATAAGCAAACTGAATATGCATGTGTAATTGAAAATTGAGGAACAGTAACTGATATTTTGCTCCATCTGAAAACCAGATCAGTTTGGGTCTGACCGTATCTCTGGCCTCAATATTTGGAGATCAGACTCCATTACCAGACATAGAAGAGCATATTACACAGCAGATATTCAAAAACAAAGATTATACATACCAAAAAGATTGAAATGACTCAAAAATTATCCACACTAAATATCCAATATTTATAAAATATCGTTATCCTTACCTGCATATTTTCTTTACTAGTTAGAGGTTTTCCCGAGTCAAATGATTGAAATAGCTGCCAATATACAAAATGTTAACATTAGAAACAAGAGTATTGAGTGCTCCTTTAGATGAAACTGTTAATGTGTTCTAAAACTATCTTAAATATAATTTTTATTATAAAAGTAATCCATGCTCTAGTCAGAAAAGACAAGTATAGTATAAAGAAGAAAGCAAAAATCAACATCTTTAGGTTGTCAATATTAATATCTAGGTGTCTTTACTACCAATTTCTTTTTGATGTATTTTAAAATTTTGTATATGTATTTGGATTCCTTTTCACTAAATGTTATATCATAATTATTTTCCCACACCATTATTTGTAAACCTCGTCTAATAGCTCAGTAGCATTCTATCCTATGAATGTACCATAAAAACTTAACCTCTCTCTTATTGTTAGACATCTAAGAAGACCACTTCTCATCCTCACCCCACCATTCAGCCCTGGTTTAAATAATATTGGTGACTATTTTGCTGGTATTTCTGATTATCACCTTTGGATAGATTCCTGGAAGCAGAAGTGTTGGGTCATAAGATAAGACTATATTGAGAAAACTGAAAAGGGATAGCTCAATCTACCTTCCACCCACGTTGTATGAAAATGCCAGGATTACTGCACTTTCAATAGCATTGCGTATTAGCACTTAAAAATGTTTTTGCCAGTTTGAGGTAAATTGTATTACTCTTCACAATGATGCTTTTTGTGGTTCTTCCCTTGTTTGTGAATTACCTGTTAATATGTTTGGCTCTAAACAGAATATTGCATTAGAAAACATTCAACTCATTTGTCACAGAACATTGTTGTATCATTATGAGGGTGCATCCCTTCAGGTACAGCTGCCCTTTTTAAAAGGTGCCCATTCTTAGATGTCAATACTAATACCCCATCCACATCCTCTTGGTCACCTGGAAGTCACCAGGATCTTCCATGAACAGGCCACTCATATGTGCATGGTATCCTACTTCAAGCACCTGTACCTCTTTGCCTGAGGGCATTCTGTGGCCACAGGAGAGTTTCAGGAGAGGCTGCAAGTGCAGGGAGCAACCCCTACCAATGAGGGGCAAGAGACTGTCTCTCTGCAGGCCCCACCTGCCCGTGGTGGGGGTCTCATTAATGCTCTGTTAAGTGGTTTTCCTCGTCTCCCTGTCTGACCTTCCCACTCACTCACTGTTCTTCCTGGAATCATCTCTCAAACACACTAATTGTTCCCAAATCTTTGTCTCAGGATTTGCTTTTGAGGAACCCCTAAATCAAGACATCACATATTACTTTTATCAGAATAAAGTGTTGCTAAGTGTTTAAAAACATTTCTTTCTTTGAAGATATTCTTTATTTCCTTTAACACATTGAAAAGTGAGTAACTGAATCCAGGGAAAGACCTTTGGTGATATAATTTGAAGAGGGTTAATGACGGGACTTTAGATTTGGTGATGAGAGCAGAATCCCAATATGAGTATATTAAAAAAAAATAGAATTTTTTTAAAGCCCGTGAAAAGTTCAATCATAATCTGTAAGACTTTTCCAGTAACTGCTTTTACAACTGAAATTTAATTCATTAATCCTGTCTTTAAATAACTAGCCTGCAGCCTAATAACGTTGGCACCTATTTTAATTATAAACCCTGAACGCACTTCCTCTTTTAATTACACTTTTTAAATTTCCCAACTGAAGCTGGAAAAGCTGCAAATTAGCTTTGAGAACACAAAATTTGAAGTCATAATCCATCGGGAAACAATTCGCCCACACTTTTGTCTTACGAAAACTAGTTGATAAAAAATGAAGTTTGGGATTTACCTGTAAAAAATGAGTTTCAGACCACTTGTCTGTTTTGGTGAAAGAAGTAACCATTGAAAACTCTCTTGTTTCCTATTCTACCCAACGGGCTTCCCTTTCCTTCTTGTCTTCCGGACCCTAAATGTGGAAGGCCCCACGTTTCAGTCCTCTGCCTTCTACTTTTCATTATCTGCCTTGGTTCCCAGCTGCTCTCCCCAGTCCCATGACTTGATATTTCTGCCAATGCTCCCAAATTTACCTGCAGCTTCAACCTCTCCCCTGAATTCCAGAACATACACTCTCTGCACCTACCTAGGCTGTATCTCCACCTGCTTGTCCACTAGGAATCTCACACTTAACACGCTCTACCCCTGCCTTGGGGCAGCAGGACTCCCCATCTCAGTCAATGAAAACGCTTTGCTACCAGCTGCTCACGTTGAACACTCTGCAGTCTTTCTCTTACATCCCACATCTCAACCATCATTAGCAAATGCTGTCAGCTCTACCTTTGCCATGTGCCCAGAATTTTACCACTTTTCACTCCTCCCACCACTCTTACCCCGACCACTGTCACATCTCACTCAGGTCATTGGCAAAGGCCTTCTCCCTGGTCTTCCTATTTATACCCAAGCTCATCCATAGCCCATTCCCCAAACAGCAAGCAAAGTGGTTCTTTGAAATTTACTTCCTGTCCCATCACTCCTCTGTTCAAAGCTCTACAAGGTTTCCTATCTCACTTAGAGTAAACTCCAGTCCTCACCCAGCCCTGGGCGGTCCGACACAACCTGGTTCCTGGGTCCTGCCCTCTCCTCCTCCTCCTCCTCTCTAATCCAGCCTCACGTGGCCTTCCTGGTTTTCCTCAACCACATCTTACAGGCCTTTGCCCTTGCACTGCCTCCTCTTTGGAAGGTTGTTCCCTCACATCTTTCACTCCCTCATTAGAGAGACTTCCCAAACCACCCTCGATAGAACAGCTACCCACCGCTCTGGTCACTTCTTGTCCCCTCAACTCAGCTTGACTGTCCATCAGAGCATGTCACCATCTGACATGTAGTTATGTGCTTACTGTGTGTGTTATTTGTCTTCCTCACTGGACTGTCCAATAGTAACATGCCTCTAGGAAGGCAATAACTCCATTTATCTTTCTACTGCTCTATCCCCATGTCTGGAATAGTGCCTGTATTCAGTCAGCACTCAATAAATATTTTTAAATGAATTAAAATATAATTTAAATAACAAAATGCAAACTATTTTACAACAGGGAAAGGCTGTTGCTTGAGAAGCAAGCAAGAAAATACTGCTAATTTAACCCAGGTAACAAGATGAAATAGTTTGTGCTATAGAAAATGAACCAAAAAACATGACTGACTCCCCAATAGATAGCTAAATAGATAAATATACAGTCGTCCCTTGGTAACTGTGAGGGACTGGTTTCAGGATTCCCACCCCCCATACCAAAATCTGCAGTGCTCAAGTCCCTCATATAAAATGGCACAGTATTTGCATATAACTTAGGCGCATAATCCCATATACTTTAAATCATTTCTAGATTACTTATAATGCCTAATACAGTGTAAATGCTATGTAAATAATTGCTAGCATGCAAATTTAAGTTTTGCCTTTTGGAATTCTCTGTAATTTTTTTTCCAAATATTTTCAATCCATGGTTGGTTGAAGCCACAGATGTGGAACGCACAGATACAGAGGGTCAACTATAGATGTACAGACATACACACACGTATCCGATCATCTACTGAACGTCCCTCTTAGGATTTTCTGTAGATAACTTGACACTTACCTCATTACGATAAATTATAACACTGTAGCAGTCATATTAAGAAAAAAGCAGCAACATTTTAGGAGTATACATTGAAGTAATGTATGCATTATATGTAAATATGCCTGCCTATGCAAGTAGTTTTCAAGACATAACTATTCCGCAGTTTCTTTTAGGTCCTCTGAGTTTGAATCCCACCAGCATGTATCGTATCTGCCAGTCTCACTCCTCACACATATGGTCTCTCCCAGGAAACTGACTTGTTGCTTCCTCCTATTTCCTTTATTGCTGGCCCTTGGATGAGGATCCAAGCATCTGCCCCAAGCAAGGTCACCCAGAGATTCCCAGATCACCACAAAAACCAAAGCAGAGGACAATAAGAGCTCGCTCTGATTTAAATATAAAGGTCAGTATTCATTTTCAAGGATGCTTCAATCATGCAATTTACAAATACAAATTAAGCAAGCCAGGTAGAACTCTCTCCCAAAGTCAAAAAAGACTAGACAAAATAGAGGAACATTCTCTCCTCACAAAAATCAGAAGAAATGTGAACACATGCTTAACTCTTTGGTATAAAGTATATAAATCAAAATATCCAAATAAAACATGAAGAGAGACCATTTTGACTAAGACTATTAACTAGAAATTGTAAGCTCAGACCCAAAAGTCTGAGATAGTGGCTGATCAATGTGTCTATTGAGACTGTCCATGACAACACAAAGTCAAAATTCCACAGTCAAAACCTACAGCAAGACCACGCTCCCCTCCCCATCATGACACCCACCCTTCTTCCATTTCAGACAAAGGAAACCTTGTCTATGTCTGATGTTAGCTCTAATCAGCCTTATTAACAAAGAAGTCTGCAGTACCAGAGACTTGTAAATACCCTTTTGTGGAAGCATTCCCTAGATTTTAGGAATGTAGCCTTCAAAAGGACCTTCAAAAGGTTGAAAATGGCTTTGAATCAAATAGGCAGGTTTACCTTCATTCTTCCAGTAGCTTTACAGCCAGCGGGTACTGAAGAAGGCATGTTTTTTCCATAAAAAATCTGGGATATCTCATGAAAGGCTTCGGAAAAGAATCCTAAATCTATAAGGACTTCTATCTTTAAAGAAAAGAAAAAAAAAGAGATTCTAAATTAAACCATTTGTTTTACTTACAAAATTAAAATTTTAGAGAAAAATCATCAACTTGCCGAGATCCAAAATTCCTGCTTCATGTTGGTAACGCGTTATAAGCTAATGTTTAGACAACACAGTGGTAGAGATGCATGTGTCTGTGTGTAAGCCAGTTCACATGTGCAGGGGACCAAGAAGCTAGTAAATCACATCAAGCGACTTTTCAAAACAATGGCCGTTCATGAGATGTGGCTTACTTTATCAGACGCAAACACATCTTAAAAAATAGGATAGACACAGAAGAGTTTTAAAAAATTGAATTCATCCTTTTGTTCCCATGGTCAAGTATGGTTTAAAAGAGAGACAAAACAAAAACACTCCTGATGTCTCTAACACTCTGAGGAATGTCAAACAAACCAGGAGATGAATTCCACAATGCATCAACTGTTCATTTTCTTATCTACAATGAATGGACACTGTCGATTTTACAGACATGTATTTAACAACATTAGTCAATTGGTAACTATGTATTGTACATGGCTAATTTTGAATATAATCCAGCAAGGCTTTCAATTAGGAAATTACAAGAAGAAATCAAATCGTCAAATGCATGCGTTCATTCAGCATGTATATTGAGCTCCTCTTCTGCACCAAGCCCTCTTGGAGGTTACCTCCATTGGGATATATGGTTAGCTAAATTTAAGTGATACATGAAGATATTTACAGTATGAAAAGAGATAAAAGGTACTGACAAAATACCATTTTTGAAACTGTGGTTAGGAAGGACTTCTCTGAGGAGAAAACCTTCAAGAGAAGATTTGGGAATGATATGATGGAGGGAGACGTGAAAACTGCTGAGGGGACCTTGACTACAAGGGTCACGTGGTCGCAGGAGCAATCTTGGGGTCTTGGTGTGTTCAGGGAACAGCCTGTGGGGCAGGAGCTTAGGGAGAGAGGAGAAGAGGGTTGGGAGGTAGGTGCGAATGGTGGCCTGTGGTGGAGACTTGACCAGAGTGGAGACTTGGGATTTGATTCTCCGCATGATAAGTGATTGGAGACTTTTGAACAGGGCAGGGCCTGTACCTTACTTCTGTTTTGAAAACATCTAGTGACTTTACAGAGAACAGAGATGGGTAAATTGTGGAAGCAGGGAGTGAAGTACAAACTTGGATGAAGATGATATACATCTAAAACACAGAAAAAGAAAATCCAATTTATCCTCAACATTATACTCATCTTACTCTCTCTTTTCCTTTAACTACTATCTTAGGAATCTCAAGAGTGTACCAATTTTAAAGAAATAAAAAGAAGGTAAGTTAGAAGGAAACAGGATGTGACAATAACATAAAAATAAAACATAAGAAGTCAGGAGAATATTTTTAATGATGAAGAGAAAACAGCTTGTCTATTGAGTTGCATACTTTGGCTCTTGCCTAAGACACCTTGGGCTCTAATCTCCCTGGCGCCATATAATATCAAAGTAGGCATTAGGGAGTCATTGGAGCTCTTTGCCCCTCGGAGGAAACATTTCCCCGTATCTGTGTAAGGATTGTTTCCTCTGGGCTTGACTGTGAGATTGCTGTACATGGACCGCCTGTTCAGGCTACCTCTGGTTCAGTTTATCAAACCAGTCTGACCATATGAAAAAGCCGTGGTGATAATAATGGACATGTACTTTCAGAAACAATGAACACTGTGAACACAAACAAGCCAGATGGGAAAAAGAACCGCTCATAAATCAACCCTTCATACAGATACAGAACCATCAGTACCCTTCCCAGGAATGCCAGATATGTTGAGAGTAATAAATCTTTCAGGATGCTGGCAGTTCTAAAGTGAAGCCAGACCAGTTGATCATAAAGAGGTCTTAAAGCTTCCCCTGGAAGACACTAGTGCAACTGTAGAGACTTAACAGTGTGATCTACTGCTGTTTGATTTGTCAGAAAGCATCATTGTCTGCTATTTCCTGATTACGACTTTTCTCTCTTCCCACTCACTGACCCCAGTTTAGTTCAGGGAGGTCAGGCAAACTCTGCCTATGGGGGCTATCATTCCTTCCTCTGTATGATGCATTAATTGCCCATTTTCGGTGCTTCTGCCAACACCCTAGTTGCGTTTCCAGTCCTACTATGCTGATAAGATCCTACTCCCATCTCACTCTGCTCCTGACACGCCTACCAGATACATCTGATCACGTCCTTCTCCTGATCAAAACTGTGTCATGAATTCCCCCTCCCAACGCAAGGCTACAGAAGACAGTCCATTGTTCTTCACTGGCTTTTAAGGTACTCTAGTACAAAAACAGTTGCCAAGTGCTAACAATCAACACAAAATAGTCATTTAATCAAAAACTTTGCTCCAGATTCTTTCAGTGCCTCTCTGGACTGCCTTCTGACATGCTACTAGTTGTCACTGCAACCCTTCCATGCTTCTTGCCTCCTGTGACATCAGAATAAAACAGTCACCCAATTCTGACACCACAACCTCCTCCTTTCTCTCACTGCTCAGCCTCCATATTACATCTCAGCTTGGAATTCAAGACTGGGCCCCTGGTCTCCTCCACATCACGGACCTCTGGTGTCCTCATGTCATCTACTTCAAACTGCCTGCTCAAGACCTCCACTCCAGTCTAACCCAACCACCTCTGCCCCCTAAACAAGTCAATACTTCCTCACCTCTACACCTTTCACACTACTGTCTGCTGAGAATGTTCCCTTCTTCCCCTCTCCTACTCAGTTAGTTCTGTTTTTTTCAAGCTGAAATCTTATCTACTTGGTTAAAACCTAGAGACCCAGAGCCATTTTTCCCTCTTTCAAACTCCCGGAAATAGTGTTCATCACACTCATTTGGAAATGATCAAGTGGGAGGTACACACATTATTCTCTTGTGTGTATGTCCCATCTCTCTTCCCTATTTTCACTTCTTTACAAAAGCAAAGACCATGGGTTACAGTTCTTTGATTAAAGTTACTAACACGGTGCCTTTATATAGGAGATACTTGATAAATGTTGTTTCAAAGATAAAGCAATAAACATTTACCAAGTATCTTCTTGGTGAGTTCCCACCAAACACCAAGGAGAGTGTGGACAGTAGGCACTTGATATATGTCTAAAGATTTTAAATCCAATTCAACAATTAATTACTGAATATCAAGTATATAAATTTATTACTCAAGACACTATAGGGAACCAAAAGATGCATAAGATACAGGCCTTAGCCTCGAGAATTTTGCAGTCTTGAAGAGAGCACTGTTTTAAAAACAGAGAAAAGTTGTATGCAGCTTTTTAAAAACTGTTATTAGAATTCAAAAGCCAGAGAACTGTTAAGAGTTCAGTAACTCAGAAAGGGTGAACCAGAATTCATGGCTGATTACAAATTATTTACTCCCAGGTTAAAATGTATTATCTTAAGAGCATCACAATTCCTGTTAGGGAAGGTGTTATCTTTATTTAGAAATAGAATGCAATGGACAATTTGGGTCTGAAAACAAGGCCCACAGGCAGGGTCTTGATGGAGAGAGCAGTTCAAAGGGAAGTCTTATTTTCCCTTATTAGAAAATGTGAAGGATCGGGGAAGAAGGGTATTTCCAAAAAAGGAGAAGGAGGGCTAAGCTAGGGGACTGTGGGAGCCCACTCACCCGCAATTGCAAGAGCCAACCAGGCACATCTTGTCGAAGCCCCACATTCGGTAACGCCCAGTTGGTAGGCTGAAGTCAGCTGCAGTGGGAGTATTTATACCATGGAAATTGCAAATGTTACAAATCAAAGCTTTTTTTTAGACTGAGTTGTGAAATATTTACCAGCACACGGCTGACGAAGCCATGGGATAGGAGGCAAAAGAGTGGGATAATGGCCAAGAAATATTTTAAACTCAGAGATGCTAAATATTCTATTTTAAGTTGCTGGTTTTGCCTCAACTAAAATTTCCTTATGTTCCCAATTTTCAGTCAAGTCCAATATAGAAATAAAGACCTTGGGTGGATGTAGTGTGTGTGTTCACGTTTAAGAGTGTGTGTGTGTGTGTGTGTGTGTGTGTGTGTGTGTGTGTAAAATATGGAATAGGGTTGAATTCCGTATTAGAGACGAAGAAGTGCAGAACAGGGAGCAAATCTGCTGGCTGCTGAAAGGATCCATGTACAAAACAAATTCAACGATAGTGGGGGCCGGCGACCATGGGTGATCGGGAAAAGGGGCAGAGAAAAACAAGATGCTTGATGTTCCCCACTCCATATGGGGTTCAAGCCAACTGCACATGAATCTTGAAGGCAGAGAGCCTCCTGACCTCTGGGTTACAGAATTAATTGTAATTTAGTGCCTGTGCACTTTATCACCTCAACTGTCTGTGCAATAAAAAAAAAACTCCTGTATACTATGATATACATAAAGATCCTTAGCAAAAAAACTCCCAGAAACTTCAGAAAATGACTCATTAGTCTCCGTGAGGAAACCAGTCTTTCAGAAATGGTGATTTCTAGGCTGAATGAGCCTTGTTACCAGGGGTAGCTGTTCCTCACTTTACTGTGGCCCAAGAATAAAATGATCTAAGCCTTTCTACATGGCTCTTTCTCACACTTTATTAAAATGTTGGGCAAGTTTTTTTTAATATCAGTACAACACCATATACTATTATCAGCTTATGATGATAATAATAAAAAGTAATTCATGACAATATCTTTAAGAGTTCAAGAATATCAAATGTCTTAAAAAGCTTGAAACATACCTTGAGGATTCTTGCTTCTAGATTTCTGACTAGGTCTTGGCAAATTCCAGAAACAAAATATTGGTACAATGCAAGAAGAGGCAGAATCTACCAACAGAAAAACACTCTTTGTTTTGAAACGTATTTTATCAAGTTAATAACCTAATAATACAATTTAGCCAAATACTGATGTAAGAGATGTTATACAAAATTGTGATTGATTGTTCCATATTAGAAGACTGTGCTGTTTGGTAGAAGTGAAATGATCTGCCTAACATATGTTTCATATTTTATCAGAATTTTAAAGTGCTATCGGTGACTTAACAGTTCCAAGTAGATGCTATTTGATACCCAAAACCTAGGTTTCACATTTCCTTAAGCATGGAAAAATAAAAATCCAGTTAATCATCTTCCTTGAAAAAAAATTATTTCAACATATACGTATGAATTACTGAGGCCTGTGGAAACATTCTAGCAAATGAGCTATCAAATAAATGCAAAATTTAAAGCAAAGGAACTCACATCCATGTCCCCTAATAGCTTCTACTTATTCGTCTCAATGTCAGCTATTTGTCTTCAACTGGAATATCTCCATCATCAAAAAACATTTACAACAGGCCTGTTAAATGTCAGACACTGTTGAATGAGAAAAAAATCTAAGTCCTTGCCTTCATAGAGCATATATTCTACTGATTAAAATGCAAGCTTACTCTTCATATAACATTTTTGTTTTCCTAAAATTAACCCCAAAGTTCAAGTCTTCTTGAAGTCCCATGGATATATGGGAAAGCTTACAGACTATCAATTTTTCAATTGACCAAACCAGTATCCAGCTAAAGGCAGGTGTTGAGGGACAGTTTTGCCTAGACTTCTGAACAGCTCCTGATCTCAACTTAAAACTGAAGCTCAGTCCCTACAACTGGGTCCTGCTCCATCAAAGGCAGATGGAGCAAGAAGGGGGACTGGGATCCTTATTATTTAGCAAACTATTTCCCATGATCTCACAGCAATGGGTCCCCTAGCAAATTTTATATGTTACAGCTGTCTCCTTAGCCACTGGGCTCCTTCTGGAAGGTAGTGTAATAGAAAATGGAAACTGTTTACATCTTGCAAGTTTAGCTAAGGAATCTCATTGTCGGTCAACTGGCGGCTGCTAACAGCAACAGCTTTTAAAAAGGACTAAAACTGGTCGTAAATGATTTCAAACATAACACATTTTTCTACAATGATGCTCTACAAACATAACACAATACTTTTTTCTGTAATTAATGCAGCACAAAACGAGTTGGCTATTACCTTTGAGACTGTTTCTTTTCTTTAGTGACAAATAAAAACATACCATTTTATTGCTGCCAATTGCTCAATTATTCAGAAGAATGTTCTCAATTTCTTAAGCTTCAGAGAAAAAAGTCTCATTTCTTTTCCAGGGCAGGGATATGTATTATATATGAATATGACTAGGCGGCTAAAAGTTACCCAGGGGATAAAACTATTTTCTAAATCCAGAAATGAATCCCCTTAACAAGAGAGGAGCACCATTTTGTTATTTTTTTCTAATAAACAATTTTTTGCCAAATCTGCCAAGTGTTAAAAGCATGTATCAACCTCTTCACTTTAACACATGACATTATAATTTAACAACTAATATCAGGGGGCAGTAAATCTTTTCAATATAAGGAGAGAGTGAATTTAAAACAAGAGAAAACAATATATGAGAAAAAAGAAAGTAAGTATGAAAATTATAGAGGAAAGGGAAAGAAACAGAAAAAGAAAAAGAACATATATTAACAAGCAAACACAGGGGGAAAAGAAATACAGAGGTAGAGGAAATAGCACAGAGGAAGAAAAAAGGACAAATAAGATAAAGGAGGAAAATATAAAATAACCAACAGAACACCCTAATTTATGTTTAAAATGCAGTCAACTTCAAATTTATGAGATACATACTGTGGCTTATTTCCCTAAAGGAAAAGAGAGTTGTATTTGGGTTTTTTTTTTAATTTCCTAGGATAATAAGAAGTGTCTGTCTTTAATTTCACAGTTAGAATCTGTTTTTCACTTAGATGTGCCCTTAACACAGAAAAGACAAGACACAAAGATAAATTTATCTCAATAAAGAAATACTCCCAGAGTTTCAAAATTGATATGACCTGCATGACTTAATGCAGTGAAGTTATAAGTGCACTAGATTCCTGTGTTTCAGACCAGCGCAGCATTCTAGTCAATTTCACCAAATGTCTTTTTAAAAAGGTAAAATAATAGAGTAAAATAAGAGAACAGAATCAAATAGGCATGGCTACTGTACCCAAAAGGCAACGCAAACAGTGATGTCAAAGAAAGAATATTAATTAATATATTTCATTTTGAAGTACAGATCTGAATCCCGAAAATAGAGTTTAAAAGTTAAATAAGAACTGACCAAAAGAACATTAGTAAAACTGAAAAGTATAAGGTAAGTGGGGTAAGATACCACAGTGAATTAAGATTTGTCGATTTTACAAATCACTTACTATTAGATTTTGCTTAGCAAAGTGCAGTTCGCGGATCACGTAATACAGACTTGCAATTACAGAGCAGATGTCAGCCCGGTATCTGTCCGAGAAGAGCTCGATGCCGGGAAGAAGCTGAGTGATTTCATACTGAGCATAGCAACGTTCAGCTTTAGGGTGTGGAAGTGTGGTTCTAAGCAAACCCTGTAAATGAAAAGGGTGAAATGAAGAGCTGGAACTTGCATCTGCAACAACGAGAGAGAAAGATAAGTACGTGTCTTACTTCCCAAAGTGCTTTGCGTATGCCTAGCACACTGTATCCTGTAATAAATGATACTTATCAATATCCTCATGACTATAGGTTCCAAATGCTTTTACCACTCAAGATGGGCCTTTTAAATTCCATGGTAGTTGAATAATTATCATTTTAAGAAGAAATTATTATATTATCATTTGTTGAGGGTCAATTTTATGTTGGGCACTCTTGGTAAATTCTTTGTAAATATTATCTCATTTAATCCTCACTTAACCTACCCCTAGAAGGAAGGATTATTATCTCACAAGTGATATAACTGAGGCTTAAACAATTAACTTCTCTGAGGTCACACAGCTAATGATGGCAAAAAGAAGATTCAAAGTCATGTCTATGTAACTCAAAAATCTATGTTCTTTCCACTATACCAACCTATAAGTAGATGAAAGAAAAACGTATTTCAGAAGTTTAAATCAAGCAGAGGTAATTTTGAATTTTTACTGAATTAAGTAAAAAGTTGATTTGTTTAATTGACCAATATTTCTTAGGTAATTTATATGACCAACGTTGTACCAGACATTCAGAAACAAGATAAATACACAAAATCAAATTGTACATTTAGGAGTGCTTCTTACGTTATCTTAAACAATCAACATTTCTTGATGACAAATGCATCATAAAGTTATTTTAATGTATATATCTGGAACGAATTTTAATCAGATTGCTCATTAAACTTATGATACCTAGTCTAAAATATTACACAGTTGTTTAATTTTTAGTTTTACAAATTTTCTTTAAAATCATAAAAAGAAAGAACAGGTTTTAAAAATAAATCTCCCAGCCAGTTTTAAGTGTCATATTACAAAGAAATGATGTCCACGTTTAAGCAAAAAATTACTTATTTCTAAAACATAAACAGCATTATCTTCAGGAATGAGGAATATCAGAAGAAAGTAAAGGATGCAAAAGAAGAAATCCAATTCGGATTATCATTCCCTTTGCATCCTTGCCTCTTCCACCTTTTCCCTTTGAAGCACAGGCCAGAAGTGTATGGAACATAAGAAAATTAAAACTCTGGCCATATGCTCAGAGAAGCTTTTCTCAAAGATCTTATCTATCCAGATTTCATAAGTTATTAGACTTCTTAGAACAAGGGTGTCCCATCCTTCAAAGTAAACAGAACCTTCAGGAGATTGCAGAGGCCCCTGGCTATGTTCCCAAATCTTAGAATGTCTTGTATTTCAGATAAAAGCTCCTTTCTTCTTCAGTAAAGTCAAACCCAAATCCTAAGAACTGCAGACCCTCTACTTATATAGTCTTCAACTTATTTTTTGCTTTCATTATATGGTATATTTTACATCACGCAATTGAGCAAAACTTTATTTAGAGATGAGGCAACTTAAGGCAACCCTTTAGACTCAGTCACACTCGCTTCACTGCTCATTAGTAACATGACATTACGAAGGACAGGAGACTCAGTTTCCTTATCTGTAAAACTCCTCCTTCTGTAGCGAAAATGAAAAAAGTGACTGCTGAATATTATGCCATAGGGGTTCAGCCATCGAAGGAAAGACGGGCTTATGATATTTAATCAAGGTTCACGCTATTTCGCTACGTGCAAGTTTTATGAATATGCTAAACCACTGTTTTTTTTTTTTTTTTTTTTTTACTGACTGCATGGTCTGGCTACTGTAGAAAGGTATACAGGAAGTGTTACCTGAAAGAGTAACCCAGACAAAAGGCAACAGTTGGTTCTCTTTTCAACGTCCAATGTCTGAATAAATCTAAGTATAAGAAAAAAATACATTCATAGACAATGTTCCAAGACTATTTTTATATAAATACATCTCTAATACTCATAGATTTTCCAAAATTAAAATAGTCTTTGTGATTCTAAAAGTTCTACATACTCATATAAGATTTAGGACATAGAAAGACAGAAAAAAATAAAATGAAAAGTCACCTATAATCCTACCACCTAAACATGATTACTGGTAACATTTTGGCCACTTTCCTTCTAGATTTTCTTCTACATACAATAATACACATGCACACTCACAGTAAGACTAAAATTATGCAATACATATTATTTTATAAACAAATTTTCTATTTTGGGACATAATGAGTTACATCATTATTTTACAGATTTTAATATTTTTATCATATGCATGTACCATAATATTAAAATATTCATCTCCATTTTGGTTTTTTCCAACGCTGAAATAAACATTGTTGTACCTACATTTCTGAGCACTTGTCCTATTAATTCCACTGCATAAATCCCTAGAAGTGGAATTTTGGGGAAGGAGGTGTACAATTTTAAAGTTTTTGATGAGTACAATTAAAAAATTTCCTCCCATAGATTTAAAGAATGTGTTTCCTCACCAGCAGTATATTATGGATCCATCAATGACATTAAGTCTTTCAACCAAAGATTAAGGTAATAACTCTGTGTTTACTACTGTCTCATTTCATGTCCCTCAGTAGAGTTTGAGTTTTCTTTACATGGGTCTTGAAACTCAAATTTGTAACTGTAAACCACATTACCTTCTTCTAAATCTTATTTCAATAACACCAGTGGGCTTCACTATATTAATAACTTCGTCAGTTTGAGTTCAGCTTCTCTATGTGGTGCTTTACCTTCTGAACAGTGTGGGGAGAAGTTTCTTCTCCTCAAGGAGTCCCCAAGAACAGCCAAAGCCCCTGTAGTATCACAGAGCCTGTGGAAGTCAGACTTCCAGCTGGGTAACCAGGAAATGACTTTCTGTTGATTGAAAACCACTAAGTAAAAACTTCAGAGGCTCAGAGAAGCTGAGGTGTCCTCTGGTAGGAATGCTATAGCTGTTCTTTTCAAGCTGGGAACCTTCCTCAGCTTTTCTATTCTCTGCTGCCAAGCTCTACTAACTTATAAACTCAAACTGGCGTGGGGATCGTGTGTGCGTGTGTGTGTGTGTGTGTGTGTGTGTGTGTGTGTGTAAGGAAGAGTCCCGTCCCAGGAGTGGTAAAGAAAAAAAAAAAATCAAACTTGACAGAGTTTTTAAAACATCTTTAAATGTTTGATATTTTTAAAGTGGTAATTCCATACTTCCCCTGTTCAAATGCTAATTTTCTGAAAACTGTGTGATTATTAACTAGGACAAGTTATTATTTTAAAAAATTTTCTCTACAGCTCAAAATACTTTGCAGATTTTTGCCTACCACGCCCTAAAATGTAACTAGAGAGGTAAAGGAAACCTGTACCTCTACTCTCTTCATACTTGTTAAATTTCTCACATTAATCAAATATTTAAGATATCTGTGAGTGCTAACTAGGTATAAGGCATTGTGATAGACTTTCCCATATGTTACATGTGGCAGGTTGAATAATGGCCCCCCCCAAAGAAATCAACGTCCTAATCCCCCAAACCTATGCATATGTTACTCCACGTGGCAAAAAACAAAACCCCCAAACCAAAAAACTTTGCAGATGTGATTAAATTAAGGGCCTTGAGATAGGGAAGTTATCCTGAATTACTGGGTTCAATGGAATCACAATGATCCTTATAAGAGAAAGGCAGGAGGGTCAGAGTCAGAGAAGATGTGAGGACCGAAACAGCTCAGAGGGAGAGAGAGAAAGATGACAGGCTCTTGGTCCTGAAGACAGAAGATGGAGCCATGAGCTGAGGAATGCAGGAGGCCTCTAGAAGCTGGAACATGCAAGAACAGATCGTCCCCTAGAGCCTCCGGAGGGAGCTCAGCCCTGCCAACACATTGATTTTAGGACTTCTGCCCTCCATAACTGTAAGACAATAAATTTGTATTGTTTTAGGGCACTAAATTTGTGGTAATTTGTTATACCACAAATAGGCAACTAATACAGTCTGTGTTATGGGCTAAATTATGTGACCCACTGCGCCCCCGAAATTCATATGCTGAAGTCCTAACCCCTAGTGCCTCAGAAGGTGACTATACTTAGAAATAGGTCTTTAAAGAGGTAATCATGTTAAAATGAGGTCATCTGGGTGGGCCCTAACCCAATATGACTGATGGCCGTATAAGAAGAGGAGATTAGGACACAGACATGCACAGAGGGAAGACCATGTGAGGACAGAGTTAGAAGACAGCCACCTACAAGCAGGGAGAGAGGCCTCAGAAGAAACCAGCCCTGTCAATACCTGGATCTCGGATGTCAAGCCTCCAGAATTGTGAGACAATAAATTGCTCACAGATTGGTACTCTGTTGCTAGTTTGTACTAGCAAATGAATACAGTATGTCATGTAATTCCTGTCACCACAGTTTACGGAGGAGAACAACTGAGGCTCAGGCAGGATGAGTAACTTGCTGGGGGCCCTAAAGTTAGGCCCTAGTCAGCCTGCCTCTACGCTGTTATTCTTTCTCAAATACCAACTGTTCGTCCACTCGTTCATTCATTCAACAAGTAGTTATTGAATCCCATCTCCATGCCAGGCACTCAGGATACACTGGTGAACAGAACAAAGACCTATGCCCACGTGGTTCTCACACTCCAGGTGTGGCAGGTGTTAACAGGAAGAGGAGATGGCCATCAACAAGAAACAGCATAAATAAGTAAACTGTATAAGCCTGTATGGTATGGACATAGCTGCCCGAGAACACAGTGTGTGTGAGGTGTGGCACCCTACATGGCACGGGTGGGCAGCCCCCAAAGGAGGCGACAGCTACTACACAGACCACTCCATCGTCACACTCACTGTGCTATCTTCGCTGATATCACCGCTCCTTGCAAACATCCCCAAATGCCAACTTTTGACAGAAACTCCTCACTGTAGTCTTTGGAACCTGGAGGTGAACAGCTGTCGGTGGCATCGGTGAGTGAGCTGCCATACTCCTTCCATGTATGGAGCACGTCTTGTTTTCTGAATATGTCATCAAGAGCTTGACTCCAACATTTAAAAGCAGCCCTAAAACAGAAATGGAGCATGCAGCAGCATGGTTTCTGAGATCCGTGTTATTAAATCTATCTTCCAAAAGGGAAAGCAAATGCACTGAAGAGACATTTTAATTAAAATGTTAGAGAATGGATCTATACCTTTTATTGCTCACAACCATTTCTCTCAGGTAGCATTTGATGAATAAAATGCAGCAATGGAATATTATCAACAGACTAAAATTTAGGAAAGGCAGTATTTTTCACAATAATTAAACATTTTTTCAGCTGAACAAAGTTTCCCTTGTTTTACTGACTCCTAAAAACTACCTTTTCTTTTGTGCGAAGACAAGAAGACTTCCAAGTTCATGCAATGCCTGAACGTTAAGACTCCTTTCATTGCTGGTTTGAAGAACATCTGTATTTTTAATCAAGTGAAAGAACAAATGTCAGTCCCTGGAAAATATTTCCTGTATATCTGCAACAATATTTTAAATTTCCTTATACCTTAACTGTGTAGATAAGCAAACTTCAAGCTAATAGAGCCTTTAAATGTCACACGATATGGGTAGAGAAAGAGAGCAAACGATGTTCTATTTTAATGTCATGGAGTGGGAGATCGGGTCAAAGAGGTGGGAAACGTGGAGAAAGTACAGTAAGAGTCGGGCAGGTTGAGATGGTGAAGGAGAAAAATCCAGAAAAAGTGTGCAAGGCAGAAAGGGCTGGGTATACATATGGCAACGTGTGTGGCCGGAATACGCTTTTTGGGGAGGGTGAAGAAGCAGGTAGTGGTAAGATTACGGAGGCATCTGAGTGCCACGTGGAGAAATGTGGACACTATTCTACAGCACATGGAAAGCGCTGAACAGTTTGTTTTTGATCAGGGATGTGACAAGAGCACAGCACTCTGGATTCTTCCTTTACCCAAATGCAAAAAAGCACATCTTGAATAGTACCTGAATTTGTTGTTTTCTGATGAATACATGCATTCCAGGATGTGTAGCCAAAAAGCCCAACTAACATGGCAATGGTTTCTAATGAGGGCAGCAATGTCCCCTAGAGGGTATTTTAGAAATTTGAGGAGGGTTTTGTTAATTGTCACAATGGGGCATCTGCTAGTATTTCCTAGGTAAGGACCTGACACTTGATGGCCTGCCATGCACAGAACCTTCCCCCACAGTGAGGAAAAAGGTGAGAAACCTATTTATAATTATTTGAGTCTAACATCTAACTTCATTTCATAGAAAAGGTATGTTTGCGTGTGTTCAAAATGCTCTAAGTTTTCCAGAAATGCAACCACTGTAATATTTTGTTTTGTCCAGAATGGCCTAGATTTGCTATTTTAGAATATCATGTCACCAAAATGCTGATAGTACTTGAGTTACCAATACAATACACCTGTATCAGTCTGCATTCGTAGCTGTCACATTCATGTGTATCTTGTATACTTTACATACTATATGTGAGCATCTGATTGCTTCTCTATACCTCTACTGCCTAAGCTCTTACATACCAACATATAGATTCTTTTTTTTTTTTTTTTTTTTTTTTTTGCAGTACGCGGGCCTCTCACTGCTGCGGCCCCTCCCGTTGCAGAGCACAGGCTCCGGACGCGCAGGCCCAGCGGCCACGGCTCACGGGCCCAGTCGCTCCGCGGCACGCGGGAATCCTCCCAGACCGGGGCGCGAACCCGGTTCCCCTGCATCGGCAGGCGGACGCGCAACCACTGCGCCACTAGGGAAGCCCAGCTCACGGGCCCAGTCGCTCCGCGGCACGCGGGAATCCTCCCAGACCGGGGCGCGAACCCGGTTCCCCTGCATCGGCAGGCGGACGCGCAACCACTGCGCCACCAGGGAAGCCCCTAGATTCTTTTATTATAAAGTTATTTCATTTTATTTACCCTTCCTTTTATATTTAGAGCTTCATATTGATTTTTTAAAATAATGTGCATAGGAAGAACAAAGGGGGAGTTACAAAATGTCTGTTATAAAAAAAAGGGGGGGACGTTGGGTCTACAACATGGGCTGAATTTATACTGCTGAATTTGTAGAAAAACCAAATCAAGTGGAAAGACAAGGAAAATGGAATCAGCTAGGGCAGAGCAAAAGCACATAACAGTGGCCACATCTCGACAAACGGTTCACAGATTCAGTTAAGGCGGGATGGATGGGACGGTGCCTAGAATCTCACAGTGGTAACAGCCAATCTGGGAAAGTGGGTGACAGGAGGGGCTGGAAGCCGCTTGTCTTGATGCTGCTCTGTCACTGTCCACGAGGGTGTGATGAATAGATTCTATGTTCAAGCTCTTTCATCCTACTTCTACAGATAACATTTCAGTTACGGTCTAGCACAGGGAACTATATTCAGTATCTTATAATAACCTATAATGGAAAAGAATCTGAAAATATATATATATAAATAGATAGATAGATAACTGAATCACTTTGCTGTACAGCCGAAACTACCACAATATTACAAATCAACTATATGTCGATAAGAAAATAAATTTAAAAAATCATTTAAAAAAGATAACATTTCAAGACCAAATGCAATCTCAACATTAATGTGGCAGATCATATTGAAAATGAACACATAATGAATAAATCTTACTAAGAGTTTCATAATAAGAAGAAATTACGAGTCCAAGTTGTGAGGAGGGAAGTTTGCTTTTCTCCACTGAGCTCAAAACTTGGAAGTGCTCCCGAGAAAGGTCAGGGGGTGTTGGCATGTGCATCTCTTCTGTCCCCAGGCAAAACTCCACCTTTCCGGTAGTGAATTTTAAATTGTTCGTTCCTCCTTTGTCTCCTAAATTCATGAAAACAATTTAAAAGAAACTTAAAAATGGAGAAAGAAGGGAAGTTGATGAGGAGGAAAAAAGTAGAAGTGGAAAAGGAGAAGGAAGGAAGGGTTTTGTACAGAGCTGAGACTCATTTGCAGCTCGAAGGACACTATTTCCTTAAACTTCATATCTCGAATCATTTCTGAAGAGCCCAGGTGTGTGATGTGCTCTACACTCGTGTTAGTACCTCATAAGGAGCAGCACAGAGGGGCAGTTTGCTGGAAAGTAAATGTTGAGATAATGCTTTGCTCCTCATGGGGGACTGGCAGAAGTTGCACAGGTTTTGAGTTTGCCTTTTTTAAAAGAGTTTCCAACAGTAAGACGTTAGTTTGCCTCTGGGGCAGAGACTTCTGGGATAGAAGCGGTGCAGAGGTACTTCTGACCTGAGGCGAGAAAAAAAATGGGAAAGACCCTGTCTCTGTATAAGATCAGAGAGCACACAGGAAAAAAAAAAAAAAAGGAAAAATATTCTAGGGGAAGTAGTCAAAAACCTCAGAGACAGAGAAGCTAAAATGGATTTAGGTCTACAGCCCAAGGACTGGGGATAAACTGCTAAGAATATCTTAGTACCAGGTGAAATTCAGATTGAGGTGGTGTAAACCATTCTTAGGAATTGTATTTGCTTTTTTTATTCATGCCATTAACCACTTTTAATGTACACCATAATTGAAAGAAGTTTAAACATGATGTGGAGGGCCAACTGAATGTAATGTGTGTCTGTGGACAATACAACCAAAAACTGTGGGTACATATCATAGTAAGTGCTTTTTGCAGGGAGAAGGGGCAGCAACAAGAATAAATATATATTAATACATACATACATACAAACATACATACAAACATACATACATACATAAATAAAACTTGTCAGTGGTTGTAAAAAAATGTTGGTCAAATTTCTAAAAGATCAGTTCAGAGACTACTAGCATCTTAGTTAGATGCTAAGTTTAAATCTATTATTAATAACTTTAAAATACAATTATTTTAAGTTTATTAATTTAAATTTATTCTTTAAGTTTATTCTTATTATTCTGATAAATGTGAACAGCAAGTATTATAAACACAAATTAGGGTTTTTGTTTTGTTTTGTTTTGTTTTGTTTTTTGCGGTACGCGGGCCTCTCATTGTTGTGGCCTCTCTCGTGGCGGAGCACAGGCTCCGGACACACAGGCTCAGCGGCCATGGCTCGCGGGCCCAGCCGCTCCGCTCCATGTGGGATCTTCCCGGACCGGGGCACGAACCCGTGCCCCCTGCAATTAGGGTTTTTGTTTTGTTTTGTTTTGTTTTGTTTTTTGCGGTACGCGGGCCTCTCATTGTTGTGGCCTCTCTCGTGGCGGAGCACAGGCTCCGGACACACAGGCTCAGCGGCCATGGCTCACGGGCCCAGCCGCTCCGCTGCATGTGGGATCTTCCCGGACCGGGGCACGAACCCGTGCCCCCTGCGTCGGCAGGCGGACTCTCAACCACTGTGCCACCAGGGAAGCCCACAAATTAGGGTTTTAACAAATTTTAAATTACCTAAATGTAGATAATTTGAGATTTTTCTCGGCCTGAATTTGAGTATCTTCTTTCTCTCTGAGGTTACCACTTAACCACTTGAAGTCCTGCTTTGACTGAGTTTACAAATCAACAGATTTTGAGAAGGAAGAAAACAAGTGTAATGTAACCAAGAACAGTGAATATCTTTTTTTTAAGCTAAAAGAAATCTCTAAGATCAAAATCTATGGTATTAATAAGAAATTTTACTAGATGTGTATATTAAAATGCATCCCTTTCTTAGACATTGATAAAGTAGTGCTTTGGTAAAAGACTGTAGTTAATTCGGTATGAAACAATTCATCTACTTATAAAAATAAAACAAGACTATAGCACTGCTTCCGTATTTACTCCTTAAGGGATTATGCTCATTTCACAGAAGGCAAAGAAGCAGATGAGTGAGGCAGTGCTTTGGTTGGAATAAAGTGTGAGAAACAGAGATGTAATCCACTAGACAAGAAGAAGAAAGTGAAAGGTAGCAGGGAGTGGGCATGGAAGTGGGGGAAGGAGGAACCTACGGCAGAACACAGTAGACCCACGGGGTGGTACCCTGGGTAAATAAAGAGGAAGGGATGTAGAGCAAGTACAGTCAGCCCTCCATTTCTGGGGATGCAGAACCATGGATATGGGGGGCGGGGGAGGGGAGCTGACTGTAAGAGACGTGTACATCCACGGATTTTGGTATCCACAGGGGGTCCTAGAACCAATTCCCCGCAGATGCCTAGGAACGACTGTATTTTACCTTGTGTCTGGGCAAGAAATAATGAAAGCAACTTTCTGCTGTGTCGGATTGATCTGTTGTGATATTTGGATTTTTCCAAGGTCTCTCTAAAACATCTCAAAGTGTCTGTCATGTCCACGGGCACACAGAGGAGCTCTTTGGCTGTGCTGTATTCTGAAAGGAAAGGGAAGAGTCACGTGAGGGATGAAATGTTGCAGCAAGCCAACAAGCAGCAAAAGACTTTCTAATTCAGAGAACTTCTTGGGCCCAAACGAAAGCTGCTAAATTCAAAGCCCCCAGGTCTGCAGCAGTTGTTTCAACGTTCAGATCAAAATTTTTTGGGGGGGGTATATTTGACAGTTCTTTTAAAAAAAAAAAAAACTTAGAAAACTTTTGATTTGTATGAAATGCAAGTAACTTTAGATCTTGCCAATTTTCCTAATGAAGCCTCCTACTTTTTCTTTTGCTGATCATAAAAGATGAAATAATCTACTCCTTTTCAGCAGCCTCTTCAAAGCCAAGGTGCCTTGGGAAGGAGACGAAAGGAGGAAACAAAGAAGCTTGGAGATGGGCAACTGCTCCCTTGAGAGAAGGAAAAGACAGCTTTCTAATACTGGAGGATGCAGAGGAAAGGAAGATGAGGCCATAAACAGGTATGGAACTACAAAGCAGTCCTGAAAAGTGGCCAGAAGGGCTGATGTTGGCAGAGAGCTGCTGCGAGGTCCCTGGAGAGGAAGTGACGGTCCCATGAATTAGACTGCAGACCGGCTGCATACACCATGAAGCAGGCACACGGGAAAGAAGAAACACAGACTTCAGATGAATAACAAATAAATTTACCCTTCAACAAGTTGAGCAGGTCGAATATCCCCTGTAAAATCTGAGGTCTTGAGAGTGCAGCAACTTGCTAGGGAACAGGGCTGTAAGAGGTTAAGAGGCATGACCTCTGCCCTCAAGAAATTTACCATTTAGCTGAAGCAAAGAGGCATTCTAACACTGGAGTATGAAAATCACATGAAGTTGATTAAGTGTTTATACTATGCCAGTAACTATTCTAAATAATTACTGTGATAGTCTCACTGAATCCTAGCAACACCCATAAGAGGTATGTACTATTATATCCTCATTTTACAGATGAGGAAAATCAGGCCTAGAGAAGTCTAGCAGCATCCCTTGGGTCACAGAATTAGTTTGTGCAAGGAGAGGGTGGTGACTCAGGGCACAATGAGATGATATGGACAGTCCTTTTGAACTGGGAAGGGTTTCCAGAGGCCTGAAGCCCTCGCTGAGTTAAGTGGCCTTCATCCTCTTTAATGAGCAAGTCAAGAAACGGTTTTGAGTAGGACCCCAGCAGAAAGAGATCAGTATTTCAGGAAGAGTTAGCCCGCCTCTGTATGCACAGCAGCCTGCAATGGAAAGAGGGTGGTGGCTGGGAGGTTGTGAAGTTATAACACGGACATTGTATGATTTGAACTTGACTGAGGTGGTAGCAGTGGAAACAAGGGAGGGACACAGGGAACATTCCAATGTTAGAAGCGACAGGAGAGTGGTTCATTGGCTATGTGGCAAAGAAAAGAAAGGGAGTGGGAATCACCTCTTCCCCATCTTTCAGGGCCAATGACCTTGCTTCCTACCTCAATGGGAATAAATGGGAGGAATCCAAAGGGATTTCCTGCAATCCCCTACCATCAGACCCACCCAGCCCCCAGCACCCGTGCCCATCTACACTGCCAGGGCATCACTCCAGCAATTCTCCTCTCCCCTCCAAATCATCAGTTTTTCCCTCTGCTGAATCATTCTCAACAACATTTTCCTTTATTCTCCTATCTTAAAAAAAAAAAATCAAAAAAATTTCATGTTCATTGCAGCGTTATTTACAATAACCAAGACATAGAAATAACTTAAGTGTCCATCAACAGATGAATGGAGAGAGAAAATGTGGTTGGTATATACCCAATGGAATATTATTCAGCCATAAAAAAGAAGGAAATCCTGCCATTTGTGACAGCATAGATGGGCCTTGAGGGCATGATGCTAAGAGAAATAAATTCAGACAGAGAAAGACAAACACTGTATGATCTCACTTATATGTGGAATCTAAAAAAAACCAAACTCATAGACACAGAGAAGAGATTTGTGGTTGCCATAGGCAGGGGGTGGGGTGATGGGCAAAATGGGTGAAGGGGGCCCAGAGGTACAAATGTCAATTACAAGACAAATAAGTTCCAAAGCTGTAATGTATAGCATGGTAACTATATCTAAATTTCTAAAACAGAAAAAAATTATTTTTAAAAAATAAAAAAACTTTCTCTTGACCCTACTTTCCCCTCAAGACACCATCCTATTTCTCTGCTCCATTGTACAACAAAACTCCTCAAAAAGTTCTGTTTTCACTGTTCCCCATTCTCTCTTGAACCTGCTTAGATCAGACTTTCCCCCATCATTTCACCCCAAGGATCTTCACGTGGCTACGTCTAATGTTCAATTTTTAGACTTTATCCCTCATCAATTTTCAACAGCATTTGACCCAGTTGCTAATTCCCTCCTCCTTGAAATACTTTCTTCCCTTGGCTTAAAGGTCCTTTTCCAACCTTACTGACACTCCTTCTTAATCCTCTTTGCTAATTCATCCTCATCTACCCAACCTCTTAATACTGGAAAAGCCCAGGGCTCAATTCTTAGAACGCCTCTCTTTTCTTAACTAACATTTGAGGCAGGCTGGGACCTGGGACCCTTTGCTGCAGTGCTTGCACCTGGACAAGCGTCTGCTCAAGCAACAGAACACAAAGAAACTATAAGGGACTAGAAATAACTGCATGCTTGCACAGTTGGGACAACTCATGAACAATAAGATATACAAACTGTCACTTCTGAGGTGCCGGGAGCAAAAGCAGGGTACTGGGCATGATCCCTGCACACAGGACCACCAAGGGCGCGGGGAGACCACCCTAAGGGCCCCTCCGGCCTTACCCACTGATCTGCCCTCACGCCCCAATTAAGGAACCAGCCCCCCTGCCAGTCGGGGAGCGAGCAAGGGAGCCTGTTAATTCTTCTTGCTCCCCTTGTGCTGTAGCACGAGTCCCAGTAAAGCCTTGCCTGAATTTCTTGTCCTGCCTCTTATCAACTTCTATTGATTAAAGAGGCCAAGAAGCCAGGTTGGTAGCACATTCACCCCCTTGATGACCTCATCTAGTCTCATGGGTCTAAGTATCCACATGCTGCTGGCTCCCAAATTTCTATCTCTGGCCCCCACTCTCCTGAAGTCCTGAGACTCATCTATCCAATGGTCTCCTCCGCTGTGCCTTTAATAGACATCGCACACTTAACAGGTTCCCAGCTGATTTCTGAATCTTTCCTCCTTAAACCTACTCCTCTCATAGTCTTTCCCCATCTTATTAAGGGATGGTTCTATTTTTCCAGTTGCTCAGGCCAAAAGCTGAAATCGTCCTGGACTCTTCATGCCATCTCATGCCCCAAGTCAAATTCACAACAAATTCTGGAGGCTCCCTCTTCGGAAAACATCCAGAGTGCCACCATCGCTCACCAGCTCCACTCTTCACTCCCACTTCCACTGTGTTCCAAGACCTATCATCTTCTTTTGAATTACTGCAATCGCCGCCCCCAACCAGTCTCCCTGTTTCCACCCTTGCCACTCTCAACATAGCAACCAGAGGATGCCTTTTAAAATGTAAGTTCTCTCAGGACTTCCCTGGTGGCGCAGTGGTTTAGAATCTGCCTGCCAATGCAGGGGACACGGGTTCGATCCCTGGTCCAGGAAGATCCCACATGCCATGGAGCAACTAAGCCCATGCGCCACAACTACCGAGCCTGTGCACCTAGAGCCCGTGCTCCGCAACAAGAGAAGCCACCACAATGAGAAGCCCGCGCACCACAATGAAGAGTAGCCCCCGCTCACTGCAACTAGAAAAAAGCCTGCGCACAGTAACGAAGACCCAATGCAGGCAAAAATAAATAAAAATAAATAAATTTTAAAAAAATAAAATGTAAGTTATTTCATGTCACGTCCCTGTCCAAGACCCTCCACTGGCTCCCTCATCACCTAGAGCAAACACCAAAGCCCTTGGAGTGACCTCTAAGGCCCAACATGAACAAGCTCCCCATCTCCTCACTATCCTCCCCCTCACTCCCTCCCACACCAGGCATGTTTCCACCTGAGGGTCTTGGCAACAGTGGTTCACTTTGATCTAGAACATCCTTCCCTCAGATTCTTCCCCCATGTCTTGATTCCTCAGCTCCTTAAGTGTATGGCTTAACCATTAACTTCTCAGTGAGGCCTTCTTTGATCACCCTCTTTAAAATTGTGGCACCCATTATCTTCTGACATACTACGTGTTTTACTTGTTTATTGATTGTCTCTGGCCACTAGAATGCAAGCTCCATGAGGGCAGGAATTTTTGCCCATTTTGTCCACTGAATTCACCCCTGGCCTATAACCATACCTGTTATGTGGTATGTGCTCAATAAATATTTGTTACATGAATGAATGACAACAGTTTTCAAAGCTAAATGGCTGGGATAAACTTTATTAATAATCACTTCCATAGGCATTAATCGCAATCAATCCTCACAGCACCTTACAACTAGCAGAGATAGATATCCCTTATACTTTACAAAGGAGGAAAGGTGAATTTGAGGGACATTCCCTTGTTTTAAACCCTTAACAAGAGATAAGAGAGAAAACCAGGGTTCAAGTCTGAAGCCTTTCCCAACTAGTTTTCCAAAGGGTATCAGATTTGGGGAACAGGAAGTGACACCAATTTGAGGCCTGCTAATGTGGGCACAGAGACACTTTGAGAATAAGACAGGAATAAGCCTGGGGTCCTTGTAAGCCCAGGGAGATCCTGACGGAATTCACAACACAGGGTCACATTCAAATGGCCATAGAGATAAATCTTTCATTACCACCCTCACGTCTAGAAACCCTGGAGGCTCTATTCAAACCAGGAACACGGCCACATGGAGAGGAGCATCTGTTCCCCGAGCAAGTTCACTCTTGACACACTTCCCTGTCACACATTTAAGAGGACCGAATACGTAGGCCACAGTAGCTCTTTATTAACTCCCCGGTGATCTCGCTCTTCTCCTGCCAACTTCGCTCTTCTGTCCCCTCCATCCTGTCTCCACCATCTCCCGTCCTCTATGCGTGCACAGTCCTGCACCATCCCCGACAAGGCATGCCCCTACCCCAACCCTTACGCACAACACCTTGAAGATTATAGGTTTCTGCTCTGTTCCTCCCTTCTCTTGCCAGAATTCATGAGCTGGGCTTTCATTTTATTCCTCCGTAGAGAGTGAGATTAGGGAAAGAAGTTCAGCAAAGCAAAAGAAAAGGAGGAAGCTGGAAGCCCTCACATATTAATATTTTGAGATAGTTACTTTCTCCAGGCCTTCATTTTACATATCTATTAAAACTGGGATGGTAATATTTACCTCCAAGTGTTACTGTTTTAACCTGTGTGTGAAGTGTCCAGCATAGCACTGGTCATGGAGGAAGCATTCAACAGACGGATGCTCACATTATGACCATCAGTCATATATTTAAAAAATATCCATTGAGCAAGTACCATTACTAGATGCCATGCTAGGCACGGAGGAGGTACAAGTGAACAAAACAGACACACTCCCTGCTCTCCCAGAGCTTACATTCTAGAATAAAATTCACGAAGGCATGCCAGTGATTGGGGGAGATAAGAGGGATGGGAGGAAGAGTAGATGTCTGCCATCTTTAAAATATGAGGTCTGAATAAAATCATCCTGCTACTTTTTATCAACTATCTGCTTATAAATCATTCCTCTTTGTTTTTTTCCTAAACTATCTTTTACTTTACTTTTTTTTTCTTCTTTCAAGCCTAGAACCCTTTTTCCTTATAGTCTAATTAGGGCTCTGCTGGTGTTTTGGTGGCTGTCTACATGAGATAAATGATGCAAAGGAATAAGGAAATATTAGCTTTGCAGGCCTTGTCCTGCCATCTTTGTCTCAAGGGGTTCCTCTCTGAAAACTTCCATGGATAATTCAAGAAGCTATTTTAAAGGCACTAATAGCCTCAACGGTTTGGAATAGGTAAGAATAAGGAGGAGGAGGAGAAAAAAGACTCGATTTACTACATCTCTCATTGTACCAGTGGAGATATTAAAATTGAAATGCCAATGACTCCAGAGAGATGGGTTCACCAAGGAAGGATCAGGGAGTGATACAAAATTTGGGCTGCTTTCTACACACTTGGTCACATCAATCTAAATGCCCAGAGGTACTAAAAAAACATGCCAGCCAAAGGGTTCAAAATTCCAACACACCTGATGACTGAATTACCCTATTAGAGAACTTAAATACCAATAAGGTCAAAACTCAAGAAAGAGATCCCAGACAGAATGCAAAAACAGATACAATAAAAGGCACATCCATAGAGTTAGCTCCCCTATGATGCTTCACAAGCAGGCAAGTTACTCATCCATACAAAAAATCATCTGTAAGGTAAGGTATTCTCACTCCTCCAAATCCTACAGAGACTATACCAAATTACATATGCATTGTTAAATAGCTAGAGGGAGAATAGAATGCTGTTAAATAATAAGAACACCAAATGTTCCTAGGCACTGCAGCATTACAATACCTGTTCTGAAGAATTAAATGTATCAAGCACTACCACCAAATGCTGTTATGCCAAAAGGGAATCTATGAGGTTCTGAAGCAGTGACCTGGTGCGGAAACTATCAGAAGTATACTTGGTCTTTTTAAAAATTCTTTTAAGAATTGCAAACATGTCCTGGTGATATACATAAGACCCATCACGCTTATAAACACGTTAATGATCTGAATTCAGTATACTGAAAAAAAATTCAGCATCCTAAAAATTTGCCTAATAAACCCAAAAGTCCAGGCCAGATTATGCTCCTAGTCACAGAGGTCCTAGAGTTTTATAAGGAGCTATAAGGTGTATGCCAAGATTTTAATGATAATTGCTCAATGTAAAACCTGTAGTTACTATGCAGGATCATCTAAAAATTGTGAAACTATCATAACAAGTCACAATAAAGTAGCTGTCTCCCCGTAACTACTGAGACATAGCAATTTTTTCTTGAGTGCTATAAGTTTAGAAGAGAGTCTAACCTGAAAGGGGACAAATGATGAACAGACCTGATAGCTTAGTGGAGCCCTTATGGGTTAAGCAATCAGACGGCCCAGGGATTGAAGCATGGTTCCAGTACTCACTAGTAACACTAAATTTTCTCATCTGTAATAATAAGCATAATAATATCTACCTCCTAAGATGGTTAAAATTAAAGAAGGTGGGGCTTCCCTGGTGGCGCAGTGGTTGAGAATCCGCCTGCCGATGCAGGGGACACGGGTTCGTGCCCCGGTCCGGGAAGATCCCACATGCCGCGGAGCGGCTGGGCCCGTGAGCCATGGCCGCTGAGCCTGCGCGTCTGGAGCCTGTTCCGGAGCCTGTGCTCCGCAAAGGGAGAGGCCACAACAGTGAGAGGCCCGCGTACAAAAAAAAAAAAAAAAAAAAAAAAAAAAAAATTAAAGAAGGTGATAGTTATAAAGTACTTGGCTCAATCAATTATTACTGCCATTACAATAATTTTTAGATTTTATCTATTTGAATATTCCTGCTCTGTTCACTGCTCAAACTGGCTATACCCCCACCACCACTGAGAACCATTCCAAAGGACCACTGTAGCCTGATTCCCCCCGCCTTCTTTTCTGTCCCACCACCTGCCATCTTGCCTTTCCAAACGTAACTTAACAATAGGCAGGCAAAGTGCTTTTCTGACATATTGTGGCCATCATCAGTAAGCACCTGCTGGTCACACAGGTCTAGAGTTTTGCTACGTATGCTTCTCCTAGCCCTGAGATGCTAGTCATCATTTCGATAACAAGCATTTTCGACACATTTTCTCACATTTGTTGCCAGCTCTTTTTAGGACGGAGGGGATAGTATAAATCACATTCTGAGCTATGGATCCCAAATTGGGGAATCTCCAGAGGTTTGACGGACAAGAAGAAGAAAAGTAGAACACACCCAGGAAGAATCATGCTCTTTGATTGGAACTAGTCACACGTGATTGACCACAGGAAGGTGATCCTCCCATTGTTCACTGAATATGAGAAGACAGTTTATCAGTAAATTGTCATGAACAGTAAAATATCATGAACAATAAAACCTACAAGTTCATGGTCACCAACCTTACTCAGCTGGACCCTCTACACTGCTCTGCAGCCCTTCTATCCTCCCTTTTCCTATTTTTCTCAGTGGCCAGTCAACCCTCTCACATCCCCCCCTGAAATCTCCTACCCTATCAACCTTGGCTGTGCTCTCAACCCCATGCTTCATTAAAAAAATCTCCAGTACCCAGTGAGGATGCCTTCAACTCCTACCATTTCCATCTACAAATTTTCCTGCATTTGGGCCTGTTCTCTCCTTCCTTTCTGCCCTAGCAGCAGGGGTGTCCCACCCTCCCGTCTAAGGCTAAGTCCCCTATGTCCCATTCTCTTCCTTGTTTATCCTCAAGCTCCTTTCCCTATCAAATATCTTTTTCTCCTGTCTCTGGGCTCTCCCCCTCTCCTGGCTCTTTTCATTTATTACAGAAATATGCTCCTTCTTTTCTACTAAAAACAGACACACAAACAAGACAAAACCCTCCTGAGCTGCCCTGAGCTCTACTTTTCCTTCTGGCTGCTCCTGTCCCCCTCTTCCCTGTCACTTCGAAGCTTCATGAAAGGCAACTCTCGTTTAATGACTCTGTGCAGGCACAGCTCACCACTACTGCACCCACCGCTCAAAATACTTCCACTCCCCTCCCCACCATTTCTTTGAAGTGACTCTTGTCAAAGGCACAAAGTCATTCATTTGACAAGTAGATATTGAGTTCCTACTATGTGTCAGGCACTGATGAAGGCATCTGGATTATATGAATGAACGAACCAATGATCCCTCACTTCACAGAGCTGACATTTTATCAGGGGAGACAGACTAGTGATCAATAAATGCAACAAAAAACTGAATTAATACAGTGCGATAAGTGGTTATAAGTGCTCCAGGAAAAAAGAATACATTTATTAAAGTAAGGGGAATTGGAAGGAAGCAGGCAGGGTGCAGTTTCAAACAGAACAGTCAGGGTAAGCACCATTGAAAATCTGAGATGTGCACAAAGATCTTAAAGAGGTGAGGGATTTATCAGACAGGCATCTAGATGGGGGTAGAGTACTTCAGGAAGGAGAAACAGCTAGAGCAAGACCCTAAGGTGAGGACAGCAAAAAGGCCAGTGACAATGACCTCCCAAATACAACAGACAGTCTGTCCTTATCTTATGTGACCTCTCTCTGACCGCTGACTCACACTTTCTCTCGCCTTGGCCTTGTTTGTACCACTCTCATCTCCTGCACCTCCCACCTCTTGGGCCATGTCCCAATCTCTTTCAGATACTGCTCCTTCTCTGTTTGTTCCCATGACAGTCATTAGGGCTCTTCACATATACTATCTCTTCATCCTTGGGGTACAGAGTACCATCACACTTCCCTCTCCTTTCGAAGTTAGATGTGGCCATGTGACTTTAGCCAATAAAATAGAAGTGACATGAGTCAACTTCAAGTATCAGCTTTAAGAGCCACCACCTGATTTATATATAAATCATGAATATAAAATTATAAAATATAAAAAAATATATAAAATACATTCTTTTTCTTGCCTTGGAAAATGGGGACAATAACAAGCTTACCTCATCAGACAGTTGTTAAGCTAACATTCACAAAGCACTTAATGCTCACAAAGCACTAATGCTCATAACGTGCCTGATGTCCAATGCATAATAATAATTCTTTTATTGGGGTTGTTATAATAATGAAATAAGACAATCTACATAAAGCCCTTAGCACAAAGTGCATAGTATATGCAAATGGTCTTGCTTCAAAGGCTGTGCTCTGAACCATTTACTGTATACCTCCAGGTTTAGCTGCCCTAGAGGATAGCATTAGTGCTTTGTCTCCTGCCTCTAAAACAATCATGGAAGCCTGTGTCAAGATGGAAATTCCATCAACCCATGATGATGAGCTGCTCAACCTCACTGAATACAGCAGCATGAGCAAAAAACAGATTTTCCCTTGTGCTAAGGCAATGACATTTGGGGATTGTTTGTGACTGCTACATAGCCCAGCCCATTCTGACTGGCACAGCTTCCAAAGTGAGGCCATCCTCAGGTCCATACTCCACAGAACTCTCCCTGGGTGACCTCATACAAGCCCCTGATTTCAACCACGACCAATGTATTGGTGACTAAATTACAGATCTGCTGAGTGCCTCACTGGTACATCCCATCATACACTGGATCATTCTACTCAGCTATCATTCAGGTACCTTGAACTCAGTTATAGCAAAGAAATATTTTCCTCTAAACTGCCCCTCCCTTCAGTGTTTTTTGTTGTTGTTGCTGTTTTCGTTTTTGTTTATAGAATGAAGATATCACATCCATTTAGCCACCCAAGCCAGAAACCAAGGCAACTTGAATTCCTCCCTTCCCCATCCATCCACCTCACCTAACGAGTTCATATCTGCCCACCCCTCTGTTCTCACCATCTAAGTCCAGGACCTCATCATGTCTGTAACGCACAAGCTGGGAGCAGCTGCTCTCCTACCTCCACATGGTCTCCTTCCAACCTTTTCCCCACGCTGCTGCCGAAAGTTCAAGAACACAAATGTGATCATTTCCTCTTCCTTCTTTACATCCTTCTAACTCGCTCCCCTCAGCTCTCCGGATAAAGCTGAATCTCTTTATCCTACCTTCTAAGACCCTTTATTATCCAACCCCTGCCAACCTTTCTAACCTCAGCTTTTGCCTTTTACTTTTACATTAACCCCACTAAACTACATGGAGTCTCTCAAAAGCGATGCTAGCCGTTAACTAGTATTGTTTATAACAGCAGCAGCAGTAGTCATAACAGTATAGACCTTACTACTCTACACTATACTCTCTGGTTTATTTCTCGGTCTCCTTCAATGAGCTGTAAATCAGATAACAAATCTTTAGTCTCATTCATCTTTGTAGTCTCAGGACCTAGTACAGAACTTAACACATGGTAGATACTTAATAAATGTTTGCTGAATGACTGAACAGCTGCCTGACCTACTCAAGAAATGAATGAATGAATACATACATACACACCTACGTACATACACACATAAATACCTAAAATCAACAGATAAATGAATGAAGGAACCCTAACACTTCAAAGGGAAGACTTGCATTTCTTTCCTATACCCAAAACACAGGAAAAGTGCAATTGAGACGAGGCTTTACTTCCGTTTTCATCTCATCCTATTGCCTCATTCCTACAAGCTGCACCACCAGAACATTCCAAGAGGGCTTACCAGCTAAAACCAAAGGAGTCATGATGTTCCCAGATCTTCTCTTGCACTCTCGTTAAAAGACCTACAACTGAACCTTGGTAACACCAATAGAAAGACAATCTATATTGATTACGGAAATGTAAGTTATTACGGGCATCAAGATGGAACAAAGAAAATAGCAAAAGGTCAATTTAAAGTGTTCCCAAGTGAGATTAAAAACAGGGAAAGGGCTTCCCTGGTGGCGCAGTGGTTGAGAGTCCGCCTGCCGATGCAGGGGACACGGGTTCGTGCCCCGGTCCGGGAAGATCCCACATGCCGCGGAGCGGCTGGGCCCCTGAGCCATGGCCGCTGAGCCTGCGCGTCCGGAGCCTGCGCTCCGCGACGGGAGAGACCACAGCAGTGGGAGGCCTGCGTACCACAAAAAAAACAAAAAAACAAAAAAAAAAACAACAGGGAAAAATGTGCAAAACAGTCTATTCCCATATTTATTTTTTCCCATCAATTTCCTTTCTCCCTCTTTTTATCTCCCTTCTTTAACTAACAGATTAAACTAATAAAAACGTGTTTTAATTCCCCTTAAGTGACATTTATAGCAACATAAGATGGTAAATATCAAATGGATTATTTTCAGTCAAATAAACCTGCAAAAGAAATTTTGCAAACACTTTAATTATGGAAGACTTGACATGCAGAACAAAGAGCAAACCTTGTTTTGAAGAAAAGAGAAAGAGTTTCAAGCTAAAATTGGTTCCAACCTGAATAGATAAGATTTTTAAGGAAATCTGCCCGGTGTCCTATACTTGTCACTTTATTGGTTAGAAGATTAATCTTGAGCTGTTTCCCAATGAAATTTCGGCAGGTTATCTTAAAAAAGAAAGGAGAAAACAAATATCACTTAGGTATTTATAGCCAAAAATTTGGCTTACTTGAAATGTTCATCTTACTTTTCATTTTTAAAAAAGAAAAAAAAGAGAGATACAAAAAGATGCTATAAATAAAAGCTCCAGAGTAGTATCCAATCCTGAGAACTTTTGGGGGAAAAAAAGTGGCTATATAATTTTTCATATTTCTTTTGTATAGCACAGCTGGAAAAGCATTAGGCAAATTATGAAGAGCAATTAGAATATGATTTTTCTGATATTCTATAAATTCCCTAGTCTAAATATATCTTCCATTATGTAAGTTGAAACATATTTAAAATAGAGGCTGCTTTTTCAATGGCAGATTTCCCCCCCTACTCAAAATTAACACAATTTAAATTTCCCTGGTGAAGTTTTCCAGAGCTAACTTCCTCTGTAGTATTTGTTTAAACTATTTTTAACAGATACTTGAGTCCTAAAGTTGTAAAATATCTGAAAACAGGAAATTTTTAGACATAAGATAATTCTTTTAAAAGTCCACCATCCTCTTGTCTCCATTTGTCCACTCCCACCACCAACCCCAGTGAACTAACCTAATGCTCAAAATACAACCATCCTTGAACCCCAGTCTGATGTAGATGTTGTTTCTTTATTGTCCCTTGTAGGTACTTCTACAATGAGATGTAAAGACAGCCTAAGAAAATGCAAATCCTTCCCCCAGCCTAATAAGGCTCTACTTCACCTAGTCCTTGCCACCTCTCCAGCTTCATTTAAAAATCTTTATTGAATACCCATTCTGTGCCAGGCACTGCTCCAAGCTCACAGATGATATAGCAGAGAACAAAATAAGCAAAAATTCCTGTTGTTGTGGAACTTATTCTAGTGGAAATAGAGAGACAATAAACAAAATATATAGAGTATATTATAAAATATACTAAGGAGTTATAAACACTATAGAGAGAAATAGAGCAAACAACACGTAATTTTAAATAAGGCAATGAGGAAAGTCCTCACAGAGAATGTGATATTCAGCAAAGACTGGAAAAGGTGCAGGAAAAATCAATGTGGATATTTGGCGGGGGGGCGGCCGGGCACAATTCCAAGCAGGGGAAGAGCAGATGCAAAGACCCTGGGGTAGGGTGTTCTTAAAGAACAGAAGAACACAGCAGCTGAAAGCTGCAGGGGAGTTAACAGAGACAAGTTACTGGTGATCACAGGGGGATGAGTTATGTGGGGCATTAAGGCCGTGATGAAGATGTTAACTTTAACACTGAATCAGATGGGAAACCACTGCAGAGTTTAAAGCAGAGGAATGTCATGGTCTGACAGGTTTTTAAAAGGCTGTTCCATCTGCCATTGCTTTGTGACCACCTAGAGGGGTGGGAGCGAGGGAGACGCAAGAGGGAAGAGATATGGGAACATATGTATATGTATAACTGATTCACTTTGTTGTAAAGCAGAAACTAACACACCATTGTAAAACAGTTATACTCCAATAAAGATGTTTAAAAAAAAAAAAAGAATAGACTACAGGCTGGAGACAGGAGTTCAGGGAGGCTGGAAGCAAGGAGAAGAGTTAGGAAGTCATTGCATTAATCCAAGCAAACACAGCAGTAGCTTGGATGAGAGCAGCAGTGGTGGAGGCAGTGAGAAGTGGTCAGATTCTGAATCTACTTTGAAGGGAGAAGATTTGGTAACCAACCTGAAGTGGGGTGTAAAAGCAAGAGAAGAGTCAGGGATGCTCTCCAAGCTGTCTGGCCTGAGCAGCTAGGAAGATGAGGTTTGCATCAACTGAAGTGGGCAAGACGTGGCAGAACAGGTTTGTTTGACATGTACCAAATTCGAGAAGAGTCTTAAACATCTAAGAGGTGATGCTGATAAGGCAATGTGATGGGTTTTTGATGAATCAGTTTAGTTAGGCTAAACTACGAGGATGATGGGAAGGGAAGCATCCACTATGTAGCATACACACACTTCATCCCAGTTATTCAATCAAACACTAATCTAGGTGCTGCTGTGAGGGTATTTTTCAGATACTAATTAAAGTCCCTAATAAACTGACTTTAAACTAGGGAGATTATCGTAGGTGGGCCTGACCTAATCAGGTGAGTCCTTGACATGCTGGAAGTCTTCAGACTCCAAACTCCAAACAGCATCCAGGTCTACAGCTGCTCTCTCCTCACTGGATCCTCCCTCACTGACTGCCTATGGAGAACAGCTTCTGGCCACACCTGTAGGGTTCCTTCCTTTTCATGATCCCAACTGCCTACCCAATGGATTTTGGACTTGCTTAGTGAGCCCCCATGATCATATAAGCTGACTCCTTTTAACGAATCTTGATAAATAGATACATAGATAGATAGATCAACAGACAGACACTTAATTCTAACTCGTTTTGCTTCTCTGACGGAACCCTGACTGATACAGGCAGTCAGGTATGTCAACACAGAATTCAGGAGAAAGGTCTAGCCTGGAGATGTAATTTTGAGCCACAGATTGAATTAACTCTCCAAGGGAGAGTGTGTGGATAGAGAAGACCAGAGGACCAAGAACAGAGTGTTGGGCTACACGAACGCTGAGACATTGCGGAGGAGAGGAGAAGGAGGGAGAGGCAACAAAGAAGACTCAGAAGGAGCAGCCTCTTCTTTGTCCCCTCCCCCTCCTCTGCTACACCGCAGCATGCGGGCCTTCTTCCTGTACCATCTCAGGGCCTTTGCCCTTGTTCTTCCCTTGGGCTGGAATGCTCTCTCCCAGCGTATGGCTGGCCCCTTCCCACTAAATGTTTCCATCTCCAAGGGCCTTCCTGATCCCCTTGGCTCAACTTCCTACCCCCCACCCCAGCCTATCTCTATCCCACTGACCTATTTTATTTTCCTCAGAGAATTTATGATGGTCGTAAATCTTTTTATCTGTTTACATGCTTATTAACTGGCCCTACTTCCACCCCCTCTGACACTAAACTCCATAAAGCAAGAACTCAAACTGTATTCTCTCTACACAGACTATGCCAAGGCGATAAGGGACCTTTGTGAAAAGGAGAAAATGGAGTCCTCGCTGGGTGGCTGCAACCCGCCACATGGACTGACGTGTGGGTCAGGGACTGAATCCAGGACCCCCGACATACGCCAGGAGCCCTCAGGCAGGACACACACTGGACATCTGAACGCAGTGGCTCTAATCTTAAGGAGTCAATACATATTTAATAAGTTAATAAATGAGAGAATTTACATATCTCTTCCCTCCCCCTACCTAACTTAAAGCTGCACCATGACGTTCGTGGGCCTTAGGCACTTTTGCCTTCATGGGCCCACTGCTCCATCAAAAAATATTAAAAATTATATTGTTCGACTCCTTTGGTATAAACACAAATAGATGAATTGTAAAAACTGAAACATTTTCTTTGACCTAAAAGTTACTTTTTTCTTCTTATTTTGAAAGAAATTAAAACATTTAGTGGCTCCTAAAAAGGTACTGTGGCTCTAGACACTGTTCCCACTATGCCTAATGGGTAAATCAGCCCTGACCTGAATATAAGCTCCTGTGTACCAGGACTTTATTTTTGTTTTCCCTGCATCTGGAAAATACTGGCACCGAGCAACTCTCAACAATGTTTGCTGATTTGAATGATAAATGCCTAAGTGAAAATAGGAACATTTATCTGATTCCTAAATCTTGCTATTTACATGTGTACTAATAAGAAATCACCACTGCACGAATAATAGAGCCAAACTTACCTTCTGTTCATATTCAGCCTCATATCTTACGCAAGGCTGTTGGGTAATATCTGGGCCCTTGCACTTCGATATTCGTAGAAGAAGCTGGCGCTGTGCGTACACCAGGAGTGGCGTCACTTGCTCTGTATATCTCTCACTAGACAATGGTAAAAATATATTAAAAACAAACGTTAGTAAAGAAACATTCTTCTCAGTGAAGTCTGTCCCTGTTAGCTGCCCTTACAGCAGTACTTACTGCGAAATTGTATTGAACTGAATGGCAAGTGATACAAGTGTTTCCCATTTTTCTACTTGATATACAAGTTCCAGAGATTTTAATACAAAGTCATGGATCCATTTCAAATCAACCACATTGACATCATCCAGAGGATGCTCAAAGGTAAGGCTAGAACCACCGTTATCATTTTTAATATTTCCATAGCAACTTGGAACACTGAACTCTCCTTCTTCTTCAACAGTCTGCAAGTAGCACATGGAAAAAAAATTGTGTAATTCAGATTTTACTACGTTTTTTCTGAACACTAAATGTACAGCTAAAAATATAACATGGAAAAGAACTGAACAGAAAATAAATTTAATATTTTTATTATGCAAATCAAAGCTTGATGACACCATCCAACAGCACTTCTGCAATGATGGAAACATGCTTCATCTGTGCGGTTCCATACAGAAGCCGCTAAGCACATGTGGATGCTGAGCTGTTGAAGTATGACTAGTGCAACTAGATTTTTAATTTTATTTAATTTTAATCATTTAAGCCTAAAGGTAAATAGCACATAAGGCTAGTCATTACTATACTTGCTGGTACATAGTCACTATTTAAGTAAGGATAGTAAACCAATAAATAAGGTAAAGTTTTCTGGTTATTTTTTGTTTGTTTGTTTGTTTGTTTTTTGCGGTACGCAGGCCTCTCACTGCTGTGGCCTCTCCCGTTGCGGAGTACAGGCTCCGGACGCGCAGGCTCAGCGGCCATGGCTCACGGGCCTAGCCACTCCGCGGCATGCGGGATCCTCCCAGACCAAGGCACGAACCCGCGTCCCCTGCATCGGCAGGGGGACTCTCAACCACTGCGCCACCAGGGAAGCCCTAAGGTAAAGTTTTGAGGAAAAACAGGTTATAGTATACACAAATAATTAAATTTCCCTAATTCATTGGTTACATTCAGTTTGTAGAATAATATGTTCCCCAATATTCTTTTGCAATTCCCCAATGCAAAAGGTCAAACATATGGAGAAGAAAATCTTCCAGAAGACCCTATTTTTGCCTAAGTTAGAGGTACTCTGTAACTATTGTGCTCATTTCCTGTAAGTCCCTGACGTATTTGTGTACACCCCTAGAAATTTCTGAGGCAAAGCAAAGCCTATTATTAGATCCGCCTACTGGCCAGACTATAGCCCAATAAACAGTACCTCAAGTCTAGCCCCTCCCTCCCATAAGATTCATAGTCCTTGAATTTGGAAGAGATCTTGAAAGTCATCTGGCTGTGAAATGCCATATGCGTACCTGAAGTCAGGCTATGAAGATGTGGATGATAGGTGTGACATACATGACCTATGTGACTTTGCCTCCTTAGCACAGTGCCTGGCACCTGGGACATGCTCAATAAAGGATAGATGTCATTTTATTGATGTTATGAGCTCCGTCCTTATCATCTAATAATCAAAAGTCAAAGAGCTCAAGATGACATCAGTCCCATTTGTCTAAGTCCTCATGCCGTGTGGATGAAAAGCGGCAGCCAGTTATGATGACAGGTGATCGATCCAAAGTTACCGCCAAATTTGTTAACATTTCTCCATTTCTAAACCGTCCATAAAGAAAATCATAAACAGGGTCATACCATCCTCACAGGAGTCCAGCAGAGCAACCACAATATCTAGATTCATATTTTCCACCAATAAAAAACTGGTAGTTTTTTTTTTGTTTTTTGGGGTTTTTTTTTTTTTTGCGGTACGCGGGCCTCTCATTGTTGTGGCCTCCCCCGTTGCGGAGCACAGGCTCCGGACGCGCAGGCTCAGCGGCCATGGCTCACGGGCCCAGCCGCTCCGCGGCATGTGGGATCTTCCCGGACCGGGGCATGAACCCGTGTCCCCTGCATCGGCAGGCGGATTCTCAACCACTGCGCCACCAGGGTAGCCCAAAACTGGTAGTTTTTTAAATTAGTAAGGAAGTGTTAGATTTATTCTGTAGCCTCTGTCATAAAAGGTTTTACTCTTTCTGGTTTCTGTTCTTCAAGTCTGCCTCTGATTGATTTCATGGAAACTTTGATTTACTTCTTATCCCTCTTTTGTGAAACTGATTTTCTGCAAGCAATGGTTCATTACAATATCAACACCAGTGATTACTGTGCTTTCAGCACCTTCACCTAGGGTACTGAAAGCACTGTACAGCAGAGTACATTTCCATCAATGTTATCCTCTGTCCTATTGACCATCTTCCCTTCCACCTCCAGGCACAGCCCGCTCTCGATCTCCAGGAACTTATAAATGTCAGGGAACATCTCATGATGGCTGATGAGGTCCAGGTAAATAATTGTGATGGCAGCTGGAGAGAGATGACAGCTGCCCTGGCTTAGCAGGTACCCAGAGCTCAGAGTGAGCATGGTGAAACCAGAGGGGGAGGAGGAGCAGGTGGAAAAAGTGATATCGAATTCTGTAAATACTTTTTCTGTATCTATTTCAATGGCCATGTGATTTTTCTCCTTTATCCTGCTAATATGGTGAATTACATTGATTGATTTTCAAATGGTAACCTTACATTTCTGGGATTAAACCCCCCTTGATCATCATTTGTATATATTACATATATAATTTGCATATTTTATATCTTACTGGGATTGATTTGCTAACACTTCATTACGGAGTTTTGTGTCTATGTTCATGAGTAATGTTGATTCATACTTTTCTTTTTGATATATCTGTCAGGGTTAAGCTGGCCTCACTTCTAAAAAAAAATTGGTATATGATTTATTATTTCTTCCTGTGTGCTAGAATGCTGCAGGGAAATATTCTGGGTCTAGAGTTTTCTTTATGTCAAGGTTTCTGATTATGAGTTCAATTTCTTTAATATATTTGGGTAATTCATTTTTTCTGTCACTTCCTGTGTCAGATTTGTTAAGTTGTACTTTCCAACAGACATGTCCATTTCATCTAAGTTATCAAATTCATTAGTAAAAGTTGGTCATGACATTCCCTCATTTTTCTTTTAATATATATAGGAACTGTAGCTATATCCCTCTCTCATTACTAGTATTAGTAATCTGTGCTTTTCTCACTTTCGTTCTTCATCAGTATTCCTAAGATTCTGCCAATTTTAATAATATTTTCAAAAGATTAATTTATTGACTTTATTAATTTTCTGGGTTGTTTTATATCTATTTCTGCTCTTACCATTTCCTTCATTTCTTCTTATTATTTCTATTATTCTTTTTACTTACTTTGGGTCTAATTTACTCTTTTTTTCCTAGCTCCCACAGATGAACACTTAAATGATTGATTTATATCTTTCTTCCTATCTACTAAACATTTAAAGCTATAAAGTTTCTGTTAAGCACTGGCTTATTTACATCCCACAAATTCTGATATGTTATCATCAGTTGAAATACTTTTTAAATTTCCCTTGTGTTTTCTTCTTTGACCCATGGATTATTTAGAACTGTGTTATTTAATTTCCAGATATTTGGAGATTTTTCTTCTTACATTATATTAATCTGTTTATAATGTAGCAGTTAGAAAACATACTCTTTCAGATTTCAGTCTTTTAAATTTTATTATGACTTATTTTTTGACTCTGCATACGATACATCTTGGTGAACACACCACGTGCCTTGTGCTCTGTTTCCAACCAATCTTAATTTGTACTGTACGTCACTTCTCACACTAACTACCCCAGAGTCAGGGTCAGACTCCACAGTGTAAGGGCTCAGTGCTCACTGGAGATGCCAGCCACAAGTCTCAGGGTCACTCGCACTTCTGACTGACCAGCTATAAATTCGGGTTCAATCATTTCCTAGAATGACTCAGAATTCACTGATACAGTTTTCTTATAAAGGATACAACTCAGAAACAGGCAAAAGGAAGAGGTGCATAGAGCTAGGTCTGGAAGGGTCCAAGATGAGGAGATTCTGTGCCCTCTCTCTATGGAGTCAGGGCCTGATACCCATCCGACATCAATGTGTCCACCAAACAGGAAGCTCTTCAAGCTTTGGGTGTCCAGAGTGTATTCTGAATCTCTGTTATTTGGTGCATACACATTTATGATTAGTATGTCTTCCTGATTAATTGAGCTTCTTCTCATTAGGAAATGTCCCTCTTTATCTCTCAAAATACTTCTTGATTTGAAGACTATTTTATCTAATATTAATATAGCCTCACCAGCTTTTTTATGTTTACTATTTTCATATTTTAGGCTTACTATTTTCTTTCACAGTTTTATTTTCAATCTATCTGTTTCTTTATACCCAGAAGTGCTTCTCTCTTTTTTTTTCTTTTATAAATTTATTTATTTTTGGCTGCGTTGGGTCTTTGTTGCTGTGCACGGGCTTTCTCTAGTTGTGGCGAGCGGGGGCTACTCTTCATTGCAGTGCGCGGGCTTCTCATTGCGGTGGCTTCTCTTGTTGCAGAACACAGGCCCTAGGTGAGCAGGCTTCAGTAGTTGTGGCATGCGGGCTCAGTTGTGGCTCGTGGGCTCTAGAGCGCAGGCTCAGTAGTTGTGGTGCACGGGCTTAGCTGCTCGGCGGCATGTGGGATCTTCCCGGACCAGGGCTCGAACCCACGTCCTCTGCGTTGGCAAGGCAGATTCTTAACCACCGCGCCACCAGGGAAGTCCCAGAAGTGCTTCTATTATGGACAAGTACACATCTTTCTCTTTTATCCAGTCAGACAATCTCTGCCTTTTAATTAGGGTATTTAATCCACTTATATTAATATAGTTACAGATATAATTGGGTTAGATTATTTGTTATTTGTTTTCTATTTGTCCCATGTGTCTGTGTTCCTCTTTTCCTGCCTTCTTTAATCGACTATTATTTAGTTTTCCACTATACTTTTAGCCTCCATTTGGCATTTTAGCTATATCTCTTTTTTGGTAGTTATACTGGGGATTATTAAATACATACTTAACTTATCACATTCCACTTGAGAGTTAATATTTTATCACTTTATATAAAGTTTAAAAACTTATGACAGTTTAATTTTATTTGCCCTCTCAGTCTTTTGTGCTATTGTTGTCATATATTTTACATCTGAAAATGTTATAAACCCCATGACTCAAAGTGTTTATGTGTTTACTAATTTTCAATGTGTTTGGGTTGTATGATGTTTGCATTTTTTTCAATTTTATTTTCATGCTTTAAACCACAGTGTGCTAGATTTGAGATGGCTGTAAATTCTACCACATCTAGTGTAACAAAACATGGACAGATAGAGCAGTGAAATAAATATCAACCAACAAGCTACATGATCTGTCTTAGGGTCTATTTCTTTCTCCGTCAAAAAGATTGCTATGAGGATTAAATGTATTTAGATTAGTTTATGTAGAAGCTGGAGCTCAGTTAATGTTACTTTCTGTTCCATTTAAGAAACTGAATTTTCAGGCAGATATCTGTAATTAATATCAATGTACTGTTATATACTGTGAACCAAATAACAATGAGAAACAAATGAAATACAGAGAAACCAAATAACAACTCAAGCAAAATATTAATTTCTACTTATCCCAAGCTGCATGGTACAAAGAATTTGTTAATTAACCTACAATAAAAAGAATTACCCAAAAAATCTTACCTTAACAGAACTGATATTTTGTAGTTCTATTAACATGTCAATAAGTAACTCTGCTCCCAAATAGAATGGTAAAACAGAGGTACAGAGGAAACCGTCCTGGCTAATAGGAAATGTTTTAAACAGATCCACTGCTTGTTTATGAAGTATTTGTAGCTCCTGAGTGAAGTTCCAAAGAGCCCGACAGCAGTTCTGAAGCAGAGTCCAATAGCCGCCACGATGAGCAAGAACCTAAGACAAAGACAACATTCAAAAGATGCCAAAGTTCCCAAAGTTATGGATCTCTGAACAACTTCCTCTTTCTGCAAATATTCTATGTCAATAATAAGAGTAACTAACACCATTTGTTATATGCTACTTACGTGTGCTAGACACTGTGGTAAGACATTTATATGCATTATCTCAGTTCATTCTAATGACAACTCCTATGAAGTAGGTATGCACTAGTATTCTCCTCAATTTACAGATGAGGAAATGGAGGCATGGGGCTAAACTGCCCAAGGTTATGAGTCTTCTACTAAGCGATGAGCTAGGATTTGCACACCAGCGGTCTGACTCCAGCACGCCCACTGTTCTAGGTGCTGGGAATGTCACAGCGAGCAAGGGAAACTGGGCCTGCCCTCGTGCTGCTTCAATTTATTAGGAGAGACCGAAAAAATAAGCAGACAAATAAAAATACAATTTCAGGGAATGATAAGTGTTGTAAAGGCAAATGAAGCAGAAATGACTCAGAACATGAAGAGGGTGAGAGGACAGGTCCTTTTATACAGGGTGGTCAGGAGAGAAGCTCTCTATGAGGTGACATATGAGCAGAGCCCTGAATGTTGAGTTGAACAAGTCATGTGAAGGTGGGGGTGGGAGTGTTGGGAGAAGGAGAACATTTAGGGCTGAGGGAACAGCAGGTGCAAAGGATGGAGGGTGAACCTGAGGGCTGAGGAGGGAGCAAGCTTGGCACTTTCAGAACCACAGAGGGGAGAGTAGACTGCACAAGAGCAAGAGGAGCTGAGTCCTGAGAAGTGAGCAGAACCCAGACCTTCTAGGGCCCTGAAGCTGGTACAAAGAAGCAGAGGATGCAGTGCTCATGGTCAAGGGAGATGGTGTGGGTCTACTTTACATTTTTATAAGGTCACTCTCTCTACTTCACGAAGAAAGTGGGAACTTAAGTATTCCTTTCTCATCTACAAAGAATAAATTTCTTCTCATCTCTTGAGAAGTTTGAAGTACATCCCCTTCTTGCTATGAGAAAAAGGAAACAAATTTCTTTGTAGCTAATGATTCCAATTCTGAGTTTAATAATCTATCATATAATATTTAACAAGAAAAAGACAAAAGCATTTGACAGAAGACACAAGTAGCCTGGAGAAGCAGGAGGTCAGGGGGAAGGGACAGGGCTTCCCCGTGGCCTAGAAAGATCTTCCCCTGTGCTAGAGGGGAGAAAGGAGTCTATGGTGCCCAGGAACGATCAAGAGCCCGAAGAAGAACCCCTGGTGTCACTGGAGAAGCCCATATCCCAAGTGTGCCTAGAAAGCAGCAGAGGGGTATCTGAATATTCATGGAGACTTTGTAGACAAGGACAAAGGCCATCTCAGCTCTGGGTGGATGTATGACTAATGGCTAAAGGGGCTTACCCTCCTCCCTCACAACTTGACCAAATGTGAGACCTCAGTCCCATGGCAGGCAAGCGTTACAGATGACTGACATAAAATCCAGCAAATTTAATCCCACAGGTGAAATTAAAATTATGGATAATAAGGGCTTCCCTGGTGGCGCAGCGGTTGCGCGTCCGCCTGCCGATGCAGGGGAGCCGGGTTCGCGCCCCGGTCCGGGAGGATCCCACGGGCCGCGGAGCGGCTGGGCCCGTGAGCCATGGCCGCTGAGCCTGCGCGTCCGGAGCCTGTGCCCCGCGACGGGAGAGGCCACGGCAGAGGGAGGCCCGCATACCACAAAAAAAAAAAAAAAAATTAGGGATAATAAGTAAATAAATGTATCATACATGCCCAAATTCATGGGCTGAGATTTATGTCCACTACATTAACAAATAAGAAGGACCACCTTACCATTGCTCTCCTGCAATATAAAAAGATTTTCATAAAATGATCCAAGAGATCCACATTTGCTGAGTGATCCTTTTCTTTACCACTGAGACCTGACTGAGAGTCTGATTCGTAACTTGTTTGTGTCTTGGAAACATTTTCATCACTCATCTTGGAATTAAGAAATGCCGAAAATTCTTCTGCATCTACAGTACAAATACAAAGTGTAACGTTATTGAAAACAGAGTTAAGTTCCAGGAAGCACAAAAGGTGACCAGCATCAAATGAACAATTCAGATAACAAGCGCTACATAAATTTGGAGAAAGGACAGAATTGTCATGGATATGATGAACCCGGGAAAGTTTCCAGAGAAGGAGGCTTTTAGATTAGTTCTTAAAGGGTGATCATGATTTAGCTACGTGGGAAGAGTATGGAGAACATTCCAGGCAAGGGTGATGGCCAAGGGAACGATGCAGAGGCAGGAATGTCATGCTTTGGGGGAGAAGAATGACAGGATCCCACTCTTCATTAATTTGCCCCCAAACAGGCCATTCCCTGGACACATACACCAGAAGCTGAGGAGCACCCCCTGGTGTTAGGCAGTGCAGCAACCCTGATCACTCATTCTCCCGTTGCCACAAACATTCTCTTACTAGAACTCTGCATTAAATAATAAGTCTCAATAGCAGAATATTTTATTGCCAATTTCATGGGAGGTCTTAGGGAGCTGCTTTAAAAAAAACTCAAGAAGCTATATATATTGTAACGTACATACAAAACTCGGACTCTTTCTATATCCAGGGAATTTACTTTCAAATACTTTAATAGTCCTGGTATGACATGCAGGTACCAGTTAAACTTAAACTATACCCTAGAAGAAATTAAAACGCATGTTAAGTACCTCAAATATGAATCAAGCCCCCTGGGGCAGTTAACCAGCATATGAAATATCCTGTTCAGCAATAAGCCATATAGGATTTAAAATGCCATTTTTGAAAATCTAGATAAGAGGGTTTGTACTAGCATAAAGATATTAGAAATAAATTTTTATGTGTGAAATGAGTGGTATTCAAGATAGGTGATTGTTTAGAAATAGTGTCATCAGTGCAACCCCCAGAGAGCCCTGTTCACCTACATCTCTCCACATCCTGGAGGCCCCAGTCACCGGACCAGAAGACAATATTGGTTGGTCCTGCCATTAGGCTCTTACTGCCTTCATTTTGGAGAAAGCTTTCTTGTAAGGTGATAATTACAGCTCCTAAGGCAAGAGTGGACTGCCCTGAGTACAAAATCGGAACTATGAAACAGCTGCGTGATGTTTTCATGCCTGATTGCATCAGTATGTTTGGTGGAATTTGTTCTGAAACTTACTTCCACTAAAACATAAAACCTAACAGCAAGTCTTCACTTACCTTGACCACTGGAGGCTACCAATATCTTTAAAAGAACATTATATTTGCTGAATGGACAAATTGATTTAGGGGAGAATCCTACATAAATATTTCCAAATATATATGACGATGCCACAAAAGTGTAGAAATTTTTTAAAAAATAGAACAAATAAGAATCTCCTACAAAATATCACAACTCAACTAAATTCCTAAGTTATTGGAAAATGATGTGTGTAGCTCTGTGTCTGTGGGGGGTGGTGTACGTGTCAGGGTATGTGTGTACGTATGTGCTACATTTGTGAATTAAAAAATCTAAAGACAATTTGATAGCACAGAACACATTTATTTTACCTGATGGTAAGTGAGCCTTTCTTTTTTTAGCTGTATGAAGGAAATCAAGCATCACTTTATAGTTTTCTAGAGTCAATTTTCCTGTTGGTAATACTGTTCCTGAATTATACAGTGAGAACATATTAGGATCAAATGATCGGAAACTGCAAAGGGGAAAAAAAACTCATTAAAAAAACAATATAAGCAAAATTGAATTAATTCTGTCAAATACCAAATAAATAATGTTGTAATAAAATGGAATTTAGCACCAAGTTACCCTGATACAAATTCGGTCACTATCTAATTTTTGTGCTGCCAAGTAATCATGCACGAATGGCCATGTGTGACTGGCAGGTCGGAGAAGAAGAGCTCTCAGTGTCCAGGGAACAGTGAGGAAGCCCATCTGATCTGAACTGTTTTCCCTTTCATAGCCTCAAGAATGGGTCATTTTGCCAAAACCCTTCCCTGTTAGTCAAGCAATCTAACTGCTTCTTAAATGCTAACCTGGTCCAGCCCACATAGACCAGGATTTTATTTTAAACAAAATTCTGGAGAAATAGAAACTGCATCAAGTTCATTGTGGGTTTCAACCTGCATATTGTATCACTGGGTTACTGAAATAAATACCCTCTTAATTCATATCCCTGTCACCATTCTTTCCTTCCTCCAATCCATTTGATATGTTGCTGTCAGAGAGATTCCTTATCATAGCCCTGCTTAAAAAAAAAAACAACTTAATAATCTTCCACTGTATATAAATTAAAATTAAGATTTAATAGACTGTTAAGACCCTCCATGATCTGGTACCGACCTACTTTTCTAAACACTTCTCACCACTCCCTTTCACATGCCCTAGATTCTGGTCAGACCCCTGAGGGTTCCCATCCTGTGTTTCCTACCTGGGCTTTTGACCCGTTCTTCCACCTATCTGAAATGCCTATTTCCCTACCTGCACATTTCTAAATCTTGCCTGTCCATCAGGACCCAGGCCAAGTGGCTTCTCCCCGTGAAACCTTTCCTGTTAGTCTCATCAGGAGAAAGCCTCCTCCCAAAGAACAAAGACTTTATGTGCACTTCACTTTTTACCGTTATTTACGATTATTCGTGAACATATGTGAGCCACACTACCAGACTCCAACTTGTATATCCTGCTCATCTTTGAATGCCCGTTGCACCTATCTCAGCACCTGGTATCTAACAGGTGCTCAACAAGGTTTTGTCTTTTTTTTTTTTTTGGCCACGCTGTGCACTTGCAGGATCTTAGTTCCCCAACCAGGGATTGAAACCCAGGCCCACGGCAGTGAGAGCCCAGAGTCCTAACCACTGGACCGCCAGGGAATTCCCTCAATGAGTTTTTTTCTGCTGTTCTTGTTTTTTTAAAGAAAGACTCTGATTACATAGAGTTACTCTGGTTACATGGTATTCCATATTATGTATTTATGTTCTTTTTTTATCTCCTATAAACAACACTTTAACCAAAGACAATCAACAAGAGATGGAAACTGTCTTTGGAATTAATGACAGAAAGTTTACATTGTATGAGAAAACACAACCTGTGTTTATAGAGGCTTAAAATATACCTCTAAATGAAACAGAGATTTGCCTAATGACTACTAATATAATTTCTGTACAATTAATATTAAACTTCTCTTGGAAAATTCACTTTCCCCTTTCACTGAAAGCTATATTGACTAATATATTCAAAATATATGCAAATTAGGACTTCATAAGCACTTCAGCACTCATTTGGGAAAGATTCCGAGATAAGAAGTTTAAAAATATACCAAAGGTCAGTAAAGACTGAAGCGCTTTGTAAACCTCTTTAAGTTATCATCAGCATTGGAGCCCTGATCATAGAAATACAACCCATGTTCTTGAGACTAAAGAAGTATTATTCATTGATAATATACTCTACCTGACCATTACCAACGACGAACCAAATTTTATCTTTGTACGTTCCCCTAGCTTTGTTAAAAGCAGGTTGAAGTGTGCGCTTGCCAGATACAGGTTCATCTGAGCTTTCCAGGGCATCTCCTCAAGAAATATTTGATGAAACCTCTTCTTTTTAACATAATTTAATATTAAAGGATTCAAGTTATCTACCAGGAATCGATGTGCTACTTTTCGAACATCAGCTCTCTTATTTCTGCAGAGGGAGAAGGAAGTTTTGAAATTATACAAACTTCCAGACATTTAACAAAGAAGAATGATTCCAATTTGTACAAAATACATCAAGAAGTCACCTGACTGCCCTTATGCAAATGTTTCTGGTTTATGTGTCATTTCCTTAGCACTAAAAATGTGAACTAGGACAGTGAAGCAGGCACAAGGATAAACACTAGGAATGAAGACACTATGAATTGCCTTCAATTCTCTCTGATGTCTGTGTGCTAGGCTCAAACCAAACAGAGCTTTTCTTTTCCGTCACCAAAAGGCCACTGAGATTAGACAACTAAATTATAACATTATAATGTTCACATTCATCAACTAATTTCAATATTAAACAAGAAAATCATTTCTCTGTTCTGTTCCTTAAGGAAAAAATACAATGGAGCCAAATTTTTTCTAACATTAGCTAGACTACAGAGGAAATAAAACAGTCAACTATACAACTATATGTGAAATAAGTTCATACATCCATATGCAGTGTGCTCTGGAAAAAACTAATATCTCAAAATTTAGCTAATAGTTTTTAGATTTTAAGTATAACATATATTCAATTTGTTTCAAATTATTCCTATCAAAATCTCAAAGTAGCCCACCTAATTTTATAGTTACATAGTTGTTTATATGGCATGACTACTTCTTCAAAATACTTTTTTTTTTAACCCTTGACAATGTTGCTGCCTCACTGGTCTGTGCCATTCTACCTGATTTATATTGGAGAAGGGGAAAAAAAGATCTCAACTGGTAAGTTAAAGTATTTTGCTCATTTTAATAGATAACATGTCTGCATCTGAATCAATACAACACACACACGGAAGAAAAGGAAGGAAAGAGGGGTGGATGGAAGGAAGGGAGATAGACGTTGCATGAGAAAAACAGATATTCTGAAGAACAAAGGAAGGAAGGAAACTACTTTTTGATATGTAGTGTTGACATTATCATTCAGTGCTAAATATTTTGTATTTTGTTGATGACTTCCTTTCAATCCAAAGTTTTTTGAGCTTTTTGCTGTTGTTTGGTTGTCTTAGTAATGTTTTTTGGTTTCCAAACAAATGGAAATGTTTTAAATAACTCTACCTTAAAAATTAAAAATATAATTTCCAAAATAAAAACCAATCTTATTCCTGTGTGAAGAGGTCAAGTCACCTCAAAAGGCCAAGGAGAGTGACAGGACTAGCTGCATCTTCCCTGCCACAGAGGGTGAGATCATACAGGGAGATACTTCTCACTTTGGCGTTAGGATCATTTTGAGCTGGAGGTAAATAAGAATGAACACATGCAGAAAGATGCCTTCTTGGAGGTTCCCTTATCTGTCAGAAAATAGAAACTTCTGAAAAATGAAGAATGCCATAAATCTCCTCTCCTGGGAAATTTTATGGCCATGAACAGGGAAAATCAGCGTCAAGATGGACCTGCCCAAACAAGTCTTACTCCATTAGTTTCTCTCATATTTCTACCAGTTTGCTGCCCTTGAAAGCCTAAACCCCTTTTCCTTGTTTTGTCACTTTACTATAAATTTGTTGTTCTTTTGTTAAGATGCCATACGAGCCCAAGTCCTAACCACCCCTTTGAGTTACTCATCACTGAGTTCTCCCATGCATATGCAAACATTAATAAACTCCTGTTTGTTTTTCTCTTGTTAATCTGTCTTTTGTCAGTCTAATATTACAGAGTCCCAGCCAGGGAATTTAGGAGGGTAGAAGGAAAAATAATTTTTTCCTTGCCTAAAATCTCAATGAAGCTGTTAAAAACAAAAAGAAGCTGGGAAGTAATAAGAATAAAAGCAAAAATTAAGGGCAAGGAAAATAAACACAATAAAGAAGACTTACAAAGACAAAATTTGGCTCTTTGAAAAAATGGGGAAGAAATAGACAAACCTCTGGCAAGATAAATCTCAAAAATATGAGAGAAGACAAAAATTAATGAAGTTAGGAATGAAATACAGGGTGTAACTGTAGATATAGCAGAGATTCAAAAGATAACATGAGAATATAATAACGTTTTATGAATATATTTGAAAATTTAGATAAAATGGATAATTTCCTAGAAAATAGAATTCATCAAAAGGAACTAAAAAAAAATCACAGATTCAGAGTGGCTATTAATCGTAAAGAAGTTGAATCAGCAGGTAAAAACTGAATGTATGTGTGCAGACATAGTATGTTATAATAAAACTATATATTTGTTCTTTGTCCTTTGTTCCAGGTATAGAGCTCCTAAAACCTGGAGTTTCCTGAGTGATAGGAGTTTCTTGTTATTCATGATGAGCCCCTTTGGAACACACCTGAGTCTAGTAAGGTGCTAGACCCAGGTGCTAGTAAAGTGACTCAGCGTTGGGCCCCTAGAGAGCCTCAGGATAGGGGCTGGTCACCAGAAAAATCAAACACATGATTACTAAGCGGAACTCTCAGCCCCAACCCCCAGTCTCTGGGGACAGTGACTGCAGACTGGGTTTTTTAAAAACCTATGAACAATAAGGTTCAGAGAGCTTCCAGGCTGGTGAACACATCCCCTTGCTGGGAGAGTGATGCATCACAACTTCACAGGGACAGAGGTTCCTGTGCTCAGGACCCTTCCAGACATTGTCCTATGAGCCCCTTCATCTGGCTGTCCACATGCATCCCTTATAAACCAGTAAACATAAGTAAAATGTTTTCCTGAGTTCTGTGAGCCATTCTACCAAACTACTGAACCTGAATGGGGTGAGGAGGAATTATGGGGACCCCCTAGTTTGTAGTAGGCTGGGCAGAAATGTGGGTAGCCTGGCCATCCCATTTGTGGCCAGCATCTAAAGCGGGGCCAGTCTTATGGGACAGGGTCCTTCAACTTGTGGGATCTGATGCTGACTCCAGGTAGATATTATCAGAATTGAATTGAATTTTTATGCTATAGCTCTGTAAGATGTTTCCATTAGGAGAAACTAGGCAAAGGGTTTTGTATCCTTGGACGTAGAATATCTTTTTTGACAGTTTCCAGTCTTTTTATCAATGGTTGTTCAGCAGTTAGTTGTAATTTTGGTGTGCTCGTGAGAGGAGGTGAGCCCAAGGTCCTTCTACTCTGCTGTCTTGTCCCAACTTCCTGAGAAGTGGTTGTTTTGGAAGACACATACTGTTGGAGTCAAAAGTGTGAGAAAAAGACACTGTGCATGGTTTAACATTTATGTATTAATGTAATTCACTGCATAATCAGATTAAAGGAGAAAAAAACTCAGCGAAGAAGAAATATTCAACAAGACAACACAATTCAGAAGAAAACTTTCAGAAAACAAGAAATAGAAGACAATTTCCTAAATTTGATAGAGTATCTTCCCAAATCCCACATAAATACACCCACATAAATATGCCCAACTGATTTTTTTCAAAGCTGCAAAAGCAAATCAGTAGAAGGAGGACAGTCTTTCCAACAAATGGTACTGGAGCAGTTGGATATCTATAAGTAAAAACATAAATCTCAATCCCTTATACAAAAAGTTAATTCAAAATGGATCACAAGTAAATATAAAACATAAAACTATAAAACTTGGGGAAAAAATATATGACCTAGGGCTAGGCAGTGTTCTTAGATTTGACACCAAAAGCACAACCCATTAAAGGAAAAATTGGTAAGCCAAACATCATTAAAATTAAAAACTTTTGCTCTGTGAAAGACTGTGAAGAGGATGAAAAGGCAAGCTACACACTGAAAAAAAATATTTGCAAACCACATATCCAACAAGGGCCTTGACCTGTATCTAGGATATATAAAGATCTCTCAAAATTCAATAGAAAAACTAAAAACAAACAGTCCAATTAGAAAATGAGCAAAAGACATGAACAGACACTTCACTAAGAAGATATATAGGTGGCAAGTAAGCACATGAAATGAGGTTCAATAGCATGAGCCTTTACAGAAATGCAAATTAAAGCCATGAGACATCATTAACACCTATTTTAATGACTAAAATAAAAAATAGTAATACCACTATATGCTAGCCAGCATGAGGAGAAACTGGATCACTCAAACACTGCTGTGGGGATGTGAAAAGTACACCCACTCTGGAAAAAAGTATGGGATTTCTCACGAAGTTAAACATACACTTACCATACAATCTAGCCATTGTGCTCTTGGCCATTTATTCCAGAGAAATGGAGATTTATGTTCACACAAAACCTGTACATGAATGTTCACAGCAGCATTATTCCTAACAGTCAAAACAATCCAAACAGTCCAAATGACCTTTAGTGTGTGAGTGGTTAAATAAATTGTGCTGTATCCGTGCCACAGAATACTACTGAACGATAATAAAGTGAACTAGTGATGCACACAACTTGAATGGGTCTCAAAGGAACTGTGCTGAGTGGAAAGGAAAAGCCAATCTCAGAAAGTTACATACTGTGTGATTCCATTTTTATAACATTTTTGAAATGACAAAATTATAGAAATGGAAAACAGATTAGTGGTTGTCAGGGGTTGGGAGGGGGAGAGGAAGGGAGGTGGCTGTGGTGATGAAAAGTTAGCAGGGGGGCTTGGCGGGTAGATCCTTATGATAGAGCTGTTCTGTTTCTTGACTACAGTGATAGTCACACAAGTCCATAAATGTGATAAAATTGCATAAGACTAAATACACACACTCATATGATTGCACGTAGAATTGCTATAATCTGAATAAGGTCAGTAGATTGCATCCATGTCAATTTCCTGTCTGTGCTATTTTTAGTTATGTAATTAATACTAGGAGAAACTGGGTGAAAGGTATACAGGTTTTTTCTGTATTATTTTTTGTAACTGCATGTGGATGTACAATTATCTGAAAATAAAAAGTTTTTTAAAATGCATGTTACAACAAGGATGTCCACAATCACAAACTCCATTCAAGATTAAACTTGACATCCCAACCTGTAGGCTAGACAAAGAAGTAAGAGGCTTGAGTGTTAGAAAGGATTAAGCAAAACTTTCATTATTTGTTCACAGTATGACCGTCCACACAGAAAATCTGTAACTATGGATAAATTACCAAGATGTAGAGAAGATCGAGTTGTTTATAAATCAATCATATTCCTATATAAAAGAACAGAAGTATTCAAAAACATAATTTTGAATACCACTTACACAAATACCAAAAAGCATTCCTTTTATGTAGCTAACAAAAGATAGATAACAGCTTTATGGAGAATATCATAAAAATTTATTGATAGATATTAAATAGGATCTAAGTATGTGGTCTGTCTACTAATAGAAAGATTCAATGTTGTTTAAAAAAATAACTTTTCAAACCAATCCATAGATTCAATTCTATCTCCATCAAAATCACAAGTTGTGATTTCTTTTTATTACTCGCACCTATTCCAAACTATTTTGTGGAAGAATATCTAAGACGTGCATGAAGGAAGAGAACATACTGGAGAGACTTGTTCTATCAAGACAATAAAACTTAATTTAAAACCAGACAAAGTATGATGGTGTGATATTGACTCAGGGATAGACAGACTAATGGGACAGGAAAAAGATTCCAAAACTACATATAAGACAACTTGCTAAATGACAAAAAGTGACAGTGATGACAGAATAGACTACTCAATAAAGGGAGCTAGTCAATTGGGCATAATGAAACTATAAGGAAACTAAAAAAGAGGGGGAGAGGAATTCTTCCTCTCACCATTCATAAAAATTGATTAGAGTTGGATGAAATTCCTAATTGTAAAATCAAACATTTAAATTGATGAAGAAAAGACCTCACTACCTCAGTTAGAGAAGAATTTCAAAAATAATAAAGAGAAATGTTAATACATTTGACCCAATTAACAGTTATAGCTTTTGATTTTAAAAAAGATGACATTCAGGGACTTCCCTGGTGGCACAGTGGTTAAGAATCCGCCTGCCAATGCAAGGGACATAGGTTCAAACCCTGGTCTAGGAAGATCCCTCATGCCGTGGAGCAGATAAGCCCGTGTGCCACAACTACTGAGCGCAGAGCCCGCAAGCCACAACTACTGAAGCCCGCATGCCTAGAGCCCATGCTCTACAACAAGGGAAGCCACCGCAGTGAGAAGCCACACACCACAATGAAGAGTAGCCCCGCTCGCCACAACTAGGGAAAGCCCGCGCGCAGCAACAAAGACCCAATGCAGCCAAAAATAAATAAATAGATGAATAAATGAATAAAAAAAGATGACTTTTAAAATGTAAATGGATGAGCCTCAAACTGGGAGAAGTATTAGTATACAAACTTCTAAAACTAAATGAGAAAACAAAAGTTGCAAATGTGCAAAGGATCTAAACAAGCAGTCTTGAGAACAGAAAAACCCTAGGGTTTAAAAAAAAACATGAAAAGCTGCCTAACCTCATTAGTAATCAAAAAAATAAAAATTAAAATAACAAGGAGAGAAAATTTCACAGCTCACAGGTCCACAAAAATTTGAAAATTTGATAATAATATTAAGTATCAGGGAAGATGCTGACTAAGGGAAACTTGACACACCACTGATGAAAATTTTAAAGCAATTTAGCAATATCTAGAAATGTTAAAATGTTCATATCCTGGGAACTACACTCCTGTGTATTTACCCCAGAAATGCTCACACGTGCACATGGAGATATATATAAGAATGTCCTTTGCAGCACTGTTTACATAATGGAAAGCTGGACTAGACTTGTGTATAATCAACATGAAAAAAATCTCACAAACATAATAGTGAGGAATAAGAGCAAACTGGCAAAAAAAATTGTAAAAAATAATACCGTATGTTATTTAGGGGCATATACATATATAATTGAAGTATAAAGTCACTTATAAGCATGATAAATGCCAAATTTTGGATTGTATTACTTCTGGGATAGAGAGGGACAGAAATGCATCCCAAACGCTTTATATGTTATGCTGCTTATGGGGTACATGTTCATTTGTTATATTAATTTCTATACTCATCTAAAACACGTCATAATTTAAATAAAGAAAATGAAGGGATAATCAAACAGAGCGTAGGCAAATGCAAACAAGAAGAAAATAAGAGTGGTTTAATTAATATTTATATGTTGAAAATTAAGATCAAAATCACTAAACAGGTAAAGGAAAGCATTACATAATGAAGGTAAGATATATAAAGAATGTATGAGAATCATAAATGTGTACTCGTGACAATAAAAGCTAAACATACCATGATAAGTTTTATGGTTTAAGTTTTATAAACAAGAACATTATCCGCCAATAATTAAAAGTAATTTACCAGTTTAATCTCCTGGCCACTCTTATCTAAATCACTGCTATCACCACCTCCGCTCCAGTCCAGTTACTCTATAGTATACCATCCTGTTCATTTATTTTATAAAATTTATCAAAAATTTAAATTGTCTTGTTTCTTTTGCACAGCAAAGGAAACCATAAACAAGACAAAAAGACAACACTCAGAATGGGAGAAAATATTTGCAAACGAATCAATGAACAAAATATACAAACAGCTCATGAAGCTCAATATCAAAAAAACAAGCAACCCAATCAAAAAGTGGGCAGAAGACCTAAACAGACATTTCTCCAAAGGAGACATACAGATGGCCAAGAGGTACATGAAAAGATGCTCAACATCACTAATTATTTGAGAAATGCAAATCAAAACTACAGTGAGGTATCATCCCACAACAGTTAGAATGGGCATCATCAGAAAATCTACAACCAATAAATGCTGGAGAAGGTCTGGAGAAAAGGGAACCCTCTTGCACTGTTGGTGGGAATGTAAATTGATACAGCCACTATGGAGAACAATATGGAGGTTCCTTAAAAAACTAAAAATAGAATTACCATATGACCCAGCAATCCCACTACTGGGCGGTATATACCCTGAGAAAACCATTACTCAAAAAGACACATGCACCCCGATGTTCACTGCATCACTATTTACAATAGCCAGATCATGGAAGCAACCTAAATGTCCATTGACAGATGAATGGATAAAGAATATATGGTACATATATACAATGGAATATTACTCGGCCATAAAAAGGAATGAAATTGGGTCATTTGTAGAGACCTGGATGGACCTAGAGACTGTCATACAGAGTGAAATAAGTCAGAAAGAGAAAAACAAATATTGTATATTAACGCACATATGTGGAATCTAGAAAAATGGTACAGATGAACCGGTTTGCAAGGCAGAAATAGAGACACAGATGTAGAGAACAGACGTATGGATGCCAAGGAGGGAAGGGGGGATGGGATGAATTGGGAGACTGGGATTGACATATATACACTAATATGTATAAAACAGATAACTCATGAGAACCTGCTGTATAGCACAAGGAATTCTACTTCACTTTGCTGTACAGTAGAAACTAACACAACATTGTAAAACAACTATACCCAAATAAAAAATAAATAAATAATAAATAAAATAAAATAAATAAAAAATAAATATTTTATTTGTGTCTTTGTTTATTTTGTGTTCCTTTTATTAGTATGTAAGCTCCCTGATGGCAGTGATCTTATCTGTCTAGTCTACCAATGTATCCCTGGTGCCTAAAATAATGCACAACACAGAATAACCCTCAAGTAAACATTTAATTAATTAACCAATCAATACCTTTCTTGCTCCGCCATTTCAGAAATAAAAGGATTTTTATTCAAAAATTCTCTCAGAGTTTCCTTTTTTTTAGATCTCTGTCTGGGCTTCATTTCTGTAGTCTTAACATGGGAGATAACAAAAATGTTACAAATCCAGTTTAAAATCTTAACACAATACTATAATTTACTTGTACTCTAATGCTTATCTTTTGACATTAAAATAGTGGTTTCTTTATGCCCCTCAATTAAAATTTTTATCAAAAGTAAAAGAAGTACCCCTGTAGACAAAAAAAAATGGTTATAAAAATATCCTTGTGATAAGAATTAAAATATATTGCATAATTATAAAATTATGCTTGTTGGTATTCTCTTCTGTTTCACATTATACTAAATTATAGTACAGCCAACCATCTCTAGATACATGAATCTCTTAAGTTCATTAAGTTAAAATTCAAAATTTATATGAAACTTACGCTTCCAATCTCCACTACTGCAGCTCTGAACTTCTTCATAGGTTTGACGACCTTTTTACACAAAGTATTGTCCTTATATTTCATTTTTTTAATTCCAAGTAGGGACTCATTCCTCCTAATACAAAAAGATAAAGTCAGTTAAAAGGATCTGAAAGAATTTATAAAACTACCACAAAGTAATAAACCTTTAATGAGCATCGTCACTGAAATTATGCTAGAAGAATACCCACAATTGGTTATGTCCCATGCATAAATGAGACTATGATACTCCTGGTCGTCAACGAATAGCTAGCCTCTCAAAAGAGCAAAATGTAAATCACACCATAAAAATGTGATGAGAGCTGAAGTGTGATCTAGGAGGAACAGAACTGAACTGAAAATAAAATGTGAACACTCCCCTTTAAAACTGAGAAAATAACTACATAAGAGTGACCCTAGACAAACTACCTTGCTTCCAACGGACTTCAGTCCTTCTAGTTCCACCATGTGCAAGCTCCCAGCCACTATCAACTTCTGGATATCAACAAGAGATAAGCATTTTAGATGACTACACTCATCCCTTGGTAACCGCAGGGGCTTGGTTCCAGGACCCCCTCAGATACCAAAAGCCAAGGATGCTCAGTCAAGTCTTTTATATAAAATGCCATAGTACTTTCATATAACCTACACACATCCTCCTATATACTTTAAATCATCTCTAGACTATTTAAAATACAATGTAGGCTTCGGAGGTCAGATCCCAGAGAGAGGACTAGGGTTGGCTGCGTAAACACAGCCTGAAGGGGGCTAGTGCGCCACAGTTAGCAGGGAGGGAGTCCAGGAAAAAGTCTGGAACTGCCTAAGAGGCAACAGACCATTGTTTCAGAGTGTGTGAGGAGAGGAGATTCAAAGCACGGCGTAAATGAGCTTCAGAGACGGGTGCAAGCCACGGCTATCAGCGCGGACCCCAGAGATGGGCATGAAATGCTAAGGCTGCTGCTGCAGCCACCAAGAATCCTTTGTGCAAGCACAGGTCACTATCCACACCTCCCCTCCCGGGAGCCTGTGTAGTTCGCCACTGCCAGGGTCCCGTGATCCAGGGACAACTTCCCAGGGAGAACACACGGCACGCCTCAGGCTGTTGCAATGTCACTCTGGCCTCTGCCTCCACAGGCTCATCTCACATTCCATACCCCTCCACCCTCTGGCCTGGGTGAGCCAGAGCCCCCTAATCAGCTGCTCCTTTAACACCCTCCTGTCTGGGCAAAGAACCCATGCTAGAGGACGCCCTACATGCAGAGGCGGGGCCAAATCCAAAGCTGAACCCCAGGAGCTGTGTGAACACAGAAGAGAAAGGGAAATTTCTCCATGCAGCCTCAGGAGCAGCAGATTAAATCTCCACAATCAACTTGATGTACCCTGCATCTGTGGAATACCTGAATAGAAAACAAACCATCCCAAAACTGAGGCAGTGGATTTTGGGAGCAACTGTAGACTTGGGGTTGCTGTATGTGACTGACTAGTTTCTGATTTTTATGTTGATCTTAGTATAGTTTTTAGCACTTGTTATCATTGGTGGATTTGTTTATTGGTATAGTTGAGCTCTTCTTTTTTTAAATTACTTTTTAAATGTTTTTATTTTAATAATATTTATCTTATTTTTTTAACTTTAATAACCTTATTTATTTTATTTTATTTTTTCTTTCTTTTCTTTCTCCCTTTTCTTCTGAGCCTTGTGGCTGACAGGGCTTTGATGCTCTGGCCAGGTGTCAGGGCTGCGCGTCTGAGGTGGGAGAGCCGAGTTCAGTACATTGGACCACCAGAGACCTCCCGGTCCCACGTAATATCAATTGGTGAGAGCTCTCCCAGAGAGCTCCGTCTCAATGCTAAGACCCAGCTCTACTCAATGGCCAGCAAGCTCCAGTGCTGGACACCCCATGGCAAACAAGTAGAAAGACAGGAACACAACCCCACCCATTAGCAGAGAGGCTGCCTAAAATCATAATAAGGTCACAGACACCCCAAAACACACCACCGGACGTGGTCCTGCCACCAGAAACACAAGATCTAGCCTCATTCACCAGAACACAGGCACCAGTACCCTCTACCAGGAAGCCTACACAACCCACTGAACTAACATTACCCACTGGGGGAAGACACCAAAAACAATGGGAACTACGAACCTGCAGCCTGCAAAAAGGAGACCCCAAACACAGTAAGTTAAGCAAAATGAGAAGAAAAAGAAATATGCAGCAGATGAAGGAGCAAAGTAAAAACCCACCAGACCAAACAAATGAAGAGGAAATAGGCAATCTACCTGAAAAAGAATTCAGAGTAATGATAATAAAGATGATTCAAAATCTTGGAAATAGAATGGGGAAAATATAAGAAACATTTAACAAGGACCTAGAAGAACTAAAGAGAAAACAATGATGAACAACACAATAAATGAAATTAAAAATTCTCTAGAAGGAATCAATAGCAGAATAACTGGGGCAGAAGAACGAATAAGTGACCTGGAAGATAAAATAGTGGAAATAACTACCACAGAGCAGAATAAAGAAGAAAGAATGAAAAGAATTGAGGGAAGTCTCAGAGACCTCTGGGCAAATATCAAATGCACCAACATTCGAATTATAGGGGTCCCAGAAGAAGAAGAGGAAAAGAAAGGGACTGAGAAAACATTTGAGGAAATTATAGTTCAAAACTTCCCTAATATGGGAAAGGAAATAGTCAATCAAATCCAGGAAGTGCAGAGAGTCTCATACAGGATAAATCCAAGGAGAAACACACCAAGACACATAATAATCAAAATACTAAAGTAAACACAAAGAAAAAATTTTAAAAGCAGCGAGGAATGGTGGTGGGATGAACTGGAAGATTGGGATTGACATGTAATCTACCTGAAAAAGAATTCAGAGTAATGATAATAAAGATGATTCAAAATCTTGGAAATAGAATGGGGAAAATATAAGAAACATTTAACAAGGACCTAGAAGAACTAAAGAGAAAACAATGATGAACAACACAATAAAAGAAATTTAAAATTCTCTAGAAGGGATCATTAGCAGAATGACTGAGGCAGAAGAACTGGTAAGGGACCTGGCAGATTCTACAGAGAAATTAAAACCTTTACAAACAAGCAAAAGCTAAGAGAATTCAGCATCACCAAACCAGCTATACAATAAATGCTAAAGGAACTTCTCTAGGCAGGAAACACGGAGAAGGAAAAGACCTACAATAACAAACCCAAAACAATTAAGAAAATGGTAACAGGAACATACATATTGATAATTACCTTAAATGTAAATGGAATAAATGCTCCAACCAAAAGACACAGACTGGCTGAATGGATACAAAAACAAGACCCGTATATCTGCTGTCTACAAGAGACCCACTTCAGACCTAGGGACACATACAGAGTGAAAGTGAGGGGATGGAAAAAGATATTCTATGCAAATGGAAATCAAAAGAAAGCTGGAGTAGCAATTCTCATATCAGACAAAATAGACTTTAAAATAAAGATTATTTTAAAAGAGACAAAGAAGGACACTACATAATGATCATGCGATCAATCCAAGAAGAAGATATAACAATTGTAAATATTTATGCACCCAACATAGAAGCACCTCAATACATAAGGCAAATGCTAACAGCCATCATAAAAGGGGAAATTGACAGTAACTCAATCATAGTAGGGGACTTTAACACCTCACTTTCACCAATGGACAGATCATCCAAAATGAAAATAAATAAGGAAACACAAGCTTTAAATGACACTTTAAACAGGATGGACTTAATTGATATTTATAGGACATTCCATCCAAAAACAACAGAATACACTTTCTTCTCAAGTGCTCATGGAACATTCTCCAGGATAGATCATATCTTAGGTCACAAATCAAGCCTTGGTAAATTTAAGAAAATTCAAATTGTATCAAGTATCTCTTCTGACCACAACGTTATGAGACTAGATATCAATTACAGGAAAAAAGGTGTAAAAAATACAAACACGTGGAGGCTGGATAAACAATACACTACTAAATAACCAAGAGATCACTGAAGAAATAAAAAGAGGAAAACAAAAAATACCTAGAAACAAATGACAATGAAAACACAACAACCCAAAACCTATGGGATGCAGCAAAAGCAGTTCTAAGAGGGTAGTTTATAGCAATACAATCCTACCTCAAGAAACAAGAAACACCTCAAATACACAACCTAACATTACACCTAAAGCAATTAGAGAAAGAAGAACAAAAAACCCCCAGAGTTAGCAGAAGAAATCATATAGATCAGATCAGAAATAAATGAAAAAGAAATGAAGAAAACAATAGCAAAGATCAATAAAACTAAAAGCTGGTTCTTTGAGAAGATAAACAAAATAGATAAACCATTAGCCAGACTCATCAAGAACAAATTCTTAGAAAAGTACAACCTTCTGACACTGAACCAGGAAGAAATAGAAAATATAAACAGACCAATCATAAAGCAATGAAACTGAAAATGTGATTAAAAATCTTCCAACAAACCAAAGCCCAGGACCAGATGGCTTCAAAGGCAAATTCCATCAAACATCTAGAGAAGAGCTAACACCTATCCTTCTCAAACTCTTCCAAAATATTGCAGAGGGAGGAACACTCCAAAACTCATTATACGAGGCCACCATCACCCTGATACCAAAACCAGACAAAGGTGTCGCAAAAAAATAAAACTACAGTCCAATATCACTGATAAACATAGATGCAAAAATCCTCAACAAAATACTAGCAAACAGAATCCAACAGTACATTAAAAGGATCATACAGCAAGATCAAGTGGGATTTATCCCAGGAATGCAAGGATTCTTCAATATATGCAAATCAATGGATGTGATACACCATATTAATAAGCTGAAGGATAAAAACCGTATGATAATCTCAATAGATGCAGAAAAAACTTTCGACAAAATTCAACACCCATTAACGATAAAAACCCTCCAGAAAGTAGGCATAGAGGGAACTTACCTCAACATAATAAAGGCCATGTATGACAAACTCAGAGCCAATATCATTCTCAATGGTGAAAAACTGAAACCATTTCCACTAAGATCAGGAACAAGACAAGACTACCCACTCTCAACACTATTATTCAACATAGTTTTGGAAGTTTTAGCCACAGCAATCAGAGAAGAAAAAGAAATAAAAGGAATCCAAATTGGAAAAGATGAAGTAAAGCTGTCACTGTTTGCAGAAGACATGATACTACACATAGGGAATCCTAAAGATGCTACCAGAAAACTACTAGAGCTAATCAATGAATTTGGTAAAGTAGCAGGATACAAAATTAATGCACAGAAATCTCTTGCATTCCTATACACTAATGATGAAAAATCTGAAAGTGAAATTAAGAAAACACTCCCATCTACCACTGCAACAAAAAGAGTAAAATCTCTAGGAATAAACCTACCTAAGGAAACAAAAGACCTGTATACAGAAA
>NC_041219.1:30067093-30077356 GCF_002837175.3 Physeter macrocephalus | reverse complement strand
GCAATCCCACTACTGGGCATATACCCTGAGAGAACCATAATTCAAAAAGAGTCATGTACCAAAATGTTCATTGCAGCTCTATTTACAATAGCCAGGACATGGAAGCAACCTAAGTGTTCATCGACAGATGAATGGATAAAGAAGATGTGGCACATATATACAATGGAATATTACTCAGCCATAAAAAGAAATGAAACTGAGTTATCTGTAGTGAGGGGATGGGCATGGAGTCTGTCATACAGAGTGAAGTAAGTCAGAAGGAGAAAAACAAATACCGTATGCTAACACATATTTATGGAATCTAAGAAAAAAAATGTCATGAAGAGACTAGGGGCAGGACGGGAATAAAACACAGACCTACTAGAGCATGGACTTGAGGATATGGGGAGGGGGAAGAGTAAGCTGTGACGAGGTGACAGAGTGGCATGGACATATATACACTACCAAACGTAGGGTGGATAGCTAGTGGGAAGCGGCCGCATGGCACAGGGAGATCAGCTAGGTGCTTTGTGACCACCTAGAGGGGTGGGATAGGGAGGGGGGGAGCGAGGGAGACGCAAGAGGGAAGAGATATGGGAACATATGTATATGTATAACCGATTCACTTTGTTGTAAAGCAGAAACTAACACACCATTGTAAAGCAATTATACTCCAATAAAGATGTTAAGAAAAAAAAAAGCAAAAGTAAACAAATGGGACTACATCAAAGGGAGGGGGTGGGGGGAGAGGGAATTACTGAAAATAATTAAAAGGCACAAACTTCCAGTTATAAGATAAATAAGAACTAGGGATGTAATGTACAACAAGATAAAGATAATTAACACTGCTGTATGTTATAAATGAAACTTGTTAAGAGAGTAAATCTTAAGAATTCTCATCATAAGGAAGAAAAAAATTTTTTCCCCTTCTTTAGTGTTGCATTTATATGAGATGATAAATGTTCACTAAGCCCACTGTGGTAATCATTTTATGATATATGTAAATCAAATCATTATGCTGTACACCTTAAAACTTATACAGTGCTGTATGTCAGTTATAACTCAATAAAACTGGATGAAAAAATTAATAAGATAAATAAGTGGACCCAAAAGTCCATGCGAGAGATGCTGATAGCCTAGAGAGGCTATCATCCAACCTGACTCAATAGCAAAAGGCCTAATTTATTTCCTGCTATAAATATAAACATGCTCTATTATTCCTTAGTTCTGTTGTACAAATATTTTTATGTTTATTTATTTATTTACACAGACATAAATACTACCTCCCAGATGGCTGTTTTAATTGCATATACCCCACTCTCTTTTTCCTCCACTTTATATATCTTTAAGGAACAATTTTTCTCATTTTTTAAAGTTGTTAATGCTAATAAAACAGATATTACAAATACCTTTCCAAGAAGTCATAGACAGGATTTGTTATCTCCACCATAAGTTGAAATTTTTCATCATTCATACATTTTTGCATAACTTGTGTAAAGAATTCCAGGAATCTAGGTCTCTGCTTAAATTTCATAACTGTGAAAACAAGAAGGTTCATATATAATCACCAATACACTTGGTCATTGTCATTGAAAGGTTACTATTGCTATTAGTCATTTTGTTCTAACAGACGAGTTTATTAACCTACTTTTTAGATTTCTCACTTTTAAAAATGTATAGGAGTAAATGTGGTGAAACTATTGTTTTTCTAAAATCAAATATTCCTTTACAGTCTAAATTTCATTTGTTTTTCAAACAGCTTGGTGTTATAAGATTTCCTAAAAGTTGCCTCTAACATATGACTAGGTGGGAAAAAAATTTTTGATAATTGCCAGAATAACTAGTTATCCTCATTTTTATTATATTTCACTCTGAGATAAGCAATAATGCTGCTATTCTTCATAGCTAAGCTTAAAGATCACTAACACATTTTTCAATTCCCTAGTTTTTGTAAGCTTCATAATAACACCATTTACTGCCAAAATATAAGCCACCATCAAGGTTCCGTCTTTCCAGACTTTAAATCAGGTACCTATTTTGGTCTCTTTCATTACTCAGCAATCAAGAGCCTGCCTTATTCTGAATGGGTAAGAACCTGAAATATTCTGCCTAGAACAAGTGAAACCTTTAAGTAGAAAACAACAGAATCCACAGAATAAAAGATCTTCAACAGTAAGGTGAGTGAACAACATATGTACGTTTAGGTCACCTACCTTCTTTCACAGCACCTTTGACCGACCAATTTAAAACTATAGGGTAAAGAAATATGGGATCCTCTTCTCCTGAGAGTTCAGTTGTAACATCTAAGGTTAAAAGGAATTAAGTTGTTGGTTCTGTTTAACATCAATAAGCAAAAATGAAAATTCTTTGCTGGGGATGAAAAATAGGAAAATACCCAAGTATACATTCTAAATGATGTGCCTTAAAATATCAATTATATCATATTTTGGAGATTAAAGAATACAATAATCTCAATTATTTTCCTTTCATTTTTTTTTTTTTCCCTAAAGGCCAAGGAGTCTACCACCAAATAGGGGAAGAGTTTCCAAGGCATGAGTCTTTCTTATTCAACAGCTATTGTGTATCAACAAATATCAGACTCAGAAACCGACCAATTATATGAACTCCATTTATATAAAAAAATCTTTAAAAGACAGTAAAGTATAGAATAATGAACAGGACAGCCGCTAGAGCCAGGATGCCTGGGTTCAGATTCTAAGTCTGACACTTCCTTTTTTTTTAGGCTGCACGGCATGCAGGATGCGGGATCTTAGTTCCCCGACCAGGGATCAAACCCACTGGGAGCATGGAGTCTTAACCATTGGACCTCCAGGGAAGTCTCTAAGTCTGACACTTTTTAGTTATGAGAACTTGAGAAGTTACTCACCTTCTCTGTGCCTCAATTTCCTTATCTTTAAAATGGGGATAATAACAGTACCTATTTCATATGGTGGTTATATAAGTTTTCATATGTATGAAACACTTAAAATAGTTCCTCGCACACAGAAAGCACTGTATAAAACTATTATTTTTATTATTGTTTTGTTACTGAATCTACTGTTTAGCTAGTAACATTATATTGTGCTTCTTAGTAAAATGTTAAAATGTGTTTGGGGGTGTTGATAATATGAAAATAAGTAATTCACATTTCCAGAACACTTTACATTTTAAGAAATTATATATTTTTATATGTACCCAGACAATTACAGCTTTCCCAAAACCAGGTTTACTGGTTATGTGAGTAACACAGCATTGGGTTCATTTCATAAATTCAGCTTGAAACAGACATGGAGTGTATTGAAATAAAGTGAGAGATCCAAGTCAGGGAATTCTGAAACAGTAAGACCACCCAGATATAACTGAGGCACAAAGTAGAGAGGTGAGGTGGGGTCACAGAACTCTACAGGTTTAGTTACTTCCCCACAGACCAAGGGGCCGAGAAAGTGGAGCCTCCTAATGAGATAAATGTAGGCACTCTTTTGTTCTTCTAGAAGGCTTGAAGTCCTGCTTCTTCAAAATGTGATAATAGTTGTCATCACCAGAAACTAAATTAATATCTTAATCAGATTTCCAAACTGCAATCTCTAAAACTCCAATCACTGTGTTAACATTCTGGTCTATTATTAAATTACTATACAGCACAATGACTCACTTGGGTCCGTCTCACTTGAGTAAACCATGGTTCAAATCACTCATACATAACACCTGCCATGCCATCACTTTATTTCTCAGTTACATTTTTGTCTTTAGAGCAGCGATTCTCAATTTTGTGTCCCCCTTCCACAATATAGTTGCCAACATTTGCCTCGCAGTTGGTTGTCACAGCTGGGGAGGATGCAGGGAGAATGGTGTGCTATGCATCTCTGGACAAAGGCCAGGGATGCCACTCCACATCCGCAATGCCTAGGACAGTCCCCCACAGCAAAGTGTTATCTGGCCCAAATTGGCAATAGTGTTGAGGCTGAGAAACCCTGCTTTAGAATGAGAAGATTTAGGCTCAAATCCAAGTCAGCTATGTAATGCTAAATAAATCACTTAATCTTTATAAGCCACATCTGTAAAAAGTGGTTAGCAATCCCTTATTAACAAAGTATTGTTAGGATTAATGACACAATGTAAAAGCACTGCATAAACCTTAAAGGGTTTACCAAATGCTAATCTCATCCTAATCCTTTTAACAAAATACTTTCTATTTTAAACAGCAAAATGCTAAACAGAAGTATACAGAAAGAAAAAAAAAGACTACATTGCTTTGTCAGTTTGAGTAGGTGTGTCTCCAATAAACCCAGCTGTTCATTTATTTTTTCAGGTAATAATATCTGCTGTGGCTTCTTAGTCTTGGAAGACGTCTTGGAAGAACCCTAGAAACATTGGTTACATGTCAGAACGTACTTCAACATGTTTCAAGAACTGTCATTTTCAAATAATATTCTTTAAATTATGTTTCATACTTGGTAGACCAAACTATGAATCTACATGGTAAAATGTATTAATAATTAACTAATAATTAATAATAAGCCATTGTAGCCTAACTAAATGCCAGACACAGTACTAAGTGTTTTATGGATGTTAACCAAAATATTTCTTCTCTTCCCTCTCCCTTTTTCCTAGTAACTTCCGCTCCCCTAACCAGCTCCCCCCAATACACACACCATTCTGAGAGCAGTTGAGGGTATATCTCTCAAAATCCTCAAAAGAAAATGCTCTCAGAAATGTATTCCTTTTTCCTTTTTTCCTTTCTTTTCCCCAGAGGGAGCTTCTTTACAAGGAAGCTAATTGCTTTGGCTGCTTTGCCTTTCATTGAACATAACAGGATCAGTAATTAGTGGACTAAGAATTGGCAGGTCTGAGCTCAGGCTCCCCACCATGTTTTCATCTGTCTGAGCCTGAGAATGGACTGGTTAATGTCTCCTCTTCTCCAAAAAAAAACAGACCTCCCAAGCTCTTTTAGGCTTAAAGGGACCCTGAATGGTTATAATGATTTCTGACTCCTATAAAGTAGGTATTAGGTTCTCAGTCCCTACAGTCTTAGTCTGAAAGAAGTAACACAACCTTCTGCTGGACTAGAGGCTCCAAGGAAAGGGGCAAGGGGTCCTGTCCTACCATGATGTGAAGGGACAGAGCCCTGAGTCAAGGCCTGGGTGACATAAAGGGTCTGGCTGACGGGTTCTTGAGTGGACAACACTCAGTGAAAAAAAAACCCTCAAGTTGCTTTCAGCTTAATCAAAACTTTCTCTAGACAACCCTCCCCCCAACAAAAGTATTATGGCTAAAAATATTCATCCAGTGAAACCGTGGGGTTTTTTTAAGCTTTTGCAACATATAATAGAGAAATGGAGCTACTCCAACGGAAACAGGCTTGGGGGTAATAGTTTCTACCCTGGCCCCAGTCACAGAAGGGACTTCAAGTAGTGTAGCTCCTAGCGCACCTCAGAAACCTGATAAACTAAGCAATATTTCAAAATTTGATCTACAAAATCATTTAACCACATAGTTTCAAGAAAAGGCAATAAAATAAGATTCTAGTAAGACCCATGCTTGGGAGGCAGATATTAAAAAGTTGTCTCTAACATTACCAGCCTCATAAAGAAGACAATTTAGGTGTCACAAGGAGTTTAGGAAATCTACTTTGAACAGAGTGAAAAGCTCTGACATGTATTTACTGCATTCAATGACCCACTCAGAATAATAAAAATCTTCAGCCTGGGAAAGACTGTAGAGGGCTTTCAGTCCAACGTCCAACTGGGTGTAGGAAGCTCTCTATCAACACCTAGCTGATCGTCAGTACGCATGACAGGGGGCTATTAAGTATTCTAGCACAGATACCTTTTCATTTTCTTGATAATAATTAAAAGGAAAAAAAGCTCTTCACATATTCACTTTCTTTTATGTAAATACAACAAATTAAAAACTGATCAATTTTCTAACATGTTCACTAATACTACATGACCTCTTAGAAAATTCAGCTAAATATACCTTTAAAGATGAAACACAAAGAACAATTACCTCCTCTGGCGTTTCTTCTTGGTCAGTAACACCAAACAGAGATTTGTACCCTGATGTGATGTCCAACATCTTTTTTCCATAATCCATAATCATTACTGCCAGGTCATATTCCTTCCATGAACGCAGAATCTAATTTAAAATATTTATTAATTATCTCTGTTGGAAACTCAAGTCTATTTTCAAGAGTCACGTATCATCTTCCATAAATTCAAAAGTCTCATGTTTTGGATATAACTCCCCTGTTTCTGTTAAGAAAACTGTAAGCTTACCTGCAGATCATATTTCCCTAGAATTAAAACTGCATGATTTCACTATTTAAAATAAAGGACAAAACCAGGAATCTCATCAGTAATGAATTCTCCATATCTCTGGGACATACAGCCATACCTCTTTTGCTATAGTAAGTTAACTATGAAAAAAAACATTTCCACTTAAAAGATCCATGCTAAAACAAAATCATTCTTAAAGGTCACATAACCACCACTTCTTGTCTTGAGTTGTCTTCTTTGTGAAATGGCACAATTACTGACCTCATGATGTCTTGGGGGCATTTATAGCAGTAAATGATTTACAAGACATTCTGGCAGTAAAGTAGGCTGGAGGTCAGCTGCTTTGGGCAGGTTCTCCACGAGCCGTAGGGGAAGCACACACTGACTCATGAGAAGGGGCCCGCACTGCCACTCTCGTCCACGTTCCTGGTTACGAACTGTTATCTGGCCTCCTCTAGCCTGGCCCTTACCTACCTCTCCAGTGTCATCCTCCACTATTCATCTCCTTGCACTTTAAGGTTACAAAATATTAAGCCAAGTATAAATCCTGCCACTCACCACGATATCAGGACTTGATGCCTTCCTACAGCTGAGGCTTTTCCCAGAACAGCTTTCCCCCCTGATTTACATGATCAAGCTTTACTTGGTCATTAAAACCTGGGCTCTAGCACTAACTCCAGGAAAGCTTCCCTGGCCAGCAATCTGATTTGCAAAGACCCTGCTCTAGTGAAAGAGCCCATGAAGGGGACGCATTCACCATGAATCCCCAGGACGATACTCTCAGGGTATAAATAAGTTTGTATGAATTTATCTGTAGGTGTATTCTGTTAAGCTGAATAGGTTAGTATTTAAGATAAGTAACAACTATTACTTCCCAGGCAGGGAAAGAATATATAAGGTGGCTGAAAAACAGTGAGTGGCTGCTTGAAGCTCATAAGACCTACCTAATACAAATGCTAAGAACTGGAAATATTTCTGTAGGACTAGGGCAATGGTGTTAAACTAATGTTGACTGTGGGACAGAATGTGGAACGAAAAACAGTGAAACAAATTTTGCCAAGGTAGGTGGGGTTAGGTCAAGCAGGGCTTTGAATGCTAGGCAAAACTATCCAATCTCATTGTAAAACTGATATGAGAGGGAACAAGTTTTGTTATTAGAAAACAGAAGTGAGCTAACGTTTGCTCCCCATTCACCTTTGCTTTCCAACATATTTGGTTTATACAGCACTGTGCAATCTTTTCTCCTTGTTTTAACATGCCAGTGGAAAATACTAAATGACAATGAATTTTTCCAAACAAAAGAAAAACAGAGAACCAATTCCACTTAACATACCAAATGGTGAATAGAAATTTTTTTAATGTGCCAGATGTTTGGCATAATAAATTTTTTAACAACGCAAAAATAATCAAACATTTAAGATGACATGTCTCAGAAGTGGTACTTTATTTGGAATTCTGGCAGCTTTCAGAAAAAAAACACTGCTCCTTAAAGAAGAAAGATTGAACCATCCGGAAAGATTACCAATTTTTAAAACAGAACAGAGAAAAGAAACAGGGCCGTTTGACTAATTGGGCTTTACATGTCCTAAGAGAAAATCTCTATAAAAATATGTTTATATCAAATGAATGCCTCAAATCTGGAATTCAGGGGTAGTCAGGCTTCTGGGTCTATTGGTCAGGCTGGAGGAAACTTCTGAAATGACAATCCTCAGAGTATCAATTTGGGACAGAACCAGCTCTAGCATCAAATCCTGACATTAATATACAGCGTGTTGGCCAAAAAGTTCTTTGGGGTTTTGCGTTAACACTTCACGGAAAACCCGAACGAACTTTTTTGGCTAATTCAATATACTTTAAAGAAAATGTCCAGAACATTCAGGGTCATTTCTACAATAACATCCAGAGGATCTCAAAATGATTCCTCAGGCGGGGAAAAGGGGCTGGAGTCATGGGTGGCAGTCAAGAAATACAGAGCCAGCCGCAAACTGCTGTAGGAGAAAAACCACAAGCAGCTGAGAGAGGAGGCATGCGAATTTCGCGGAGGACCTCAGCCTCCACGTGGCCCCAAACGCTGGTTGGAAACCCTGCTTATTCTAGGTCAGCACTCTCCCCCGTCTCCCACAGGGGCTGTTACACAAACATCTTCTCACATCTCTGGAGCCCACCCTTACTCTCCACCTCCCCACTCTCAGCAAATGACCTTGCTTCCTTTCCAGAGAGCGGTGCAGGGGAACTGGCGTATCTGCTGTCCCCAAACCCACCTACACACCCATGCGTAAGGATAACCATCCTCCTCCTGTGAGAGAGGAGAGGCAGACGTCCTGTCCAAGCTAACCCCACACATGCCCGGATCCCGCTGCTGGGACCTTGGTCTAGGGGCCACCTCGCCTCTCCTCTATCCTTATCCCTTCCCTCTCCTGACTCCTCCCCATTAACGGTCATATACGGAGTGCCTGTGTAAGCAGGACTGGTTTTGTGGTTGGCTGGTTGGTCGGCCGGTTAGTTGGTTTTTAGCAGGACAAGTTGCTATTGGCAAGTTACAAGCAATGAGCTGCCTTGGAATAAAGTTTCTTTGTTCTGGAAGAAACACTGCTGCAGCCACGGTTAGTTATTTAAATGTAAGGTGAACAGCTGCCCAGTGCCCTGGAAAGACAGTGTAACCTGGTTTTCTCTTATTTGAAAATGACACCCCAGTCCTGGAAATACTCATTGATTGGAAGGGTTCCGGGGGAAAGGGGGAGGTGAGGCCAAGCAAATGAATATATTCTAAAGAAAAGTAACCTTGGAAGGTGCCCTTTTAGCCCAGGATTACACTAACTGATGTGTGTGTGTGACTGAGCAGTGGGAATGGAAAGGGGTCCTCTGGATTGTGTGGGACCCCTGCTTTCAACAGTTACCCCTTGTGACAATGACAGAACTAATAGCACCAGCAAGATTCTTAAGGTTGGGGAGGGGTTAGGAATAATAAAACAGCTTCGGACTAATCACCTTTCCAATTCTTCCTCTTGCCTAGTGGAAGTCGGATGGGACCCGTGGACTAACAGCACCCTTGAGAGTCTTAGACAATTCTCTTCTTTTCTTACTCTACACATTGACCCCGGCTGATAACCATCTACCTCTGTTGCTTCAGTTGAGTCCGTATACTAATGACTCCGTTGTCTTTACATATATTTGGCCTCTCCTGAACTTCAAGCCTATAGGTCCAATTATGTAATGTACACCTCTCTGGATATCCTGTATGCCCCCAAATTCAATATATTCCAAACTCATGATCTTTTCCCCCTTTCCCACCCAGGGTTCAACAAATTGCATTGTACTCACCCAACTGCCCAGATAGCTGGATTACTGTGGACTCTTCTCTCTCCCTCCTCGATCCCCGCCTATTCAATTCTATCTCATAAATAACTCTTGAATCCTTTCAATTCTATCTCTCACTTTTCCACACTAGTTTAGTTCATCACCTCTCGCCTTCTAACTCATTTCCTGCCTTGGATCTTATCCCCCTCTAATTATTAGCTGTTGTGCAACCAGAATAATTTCTTTTTTCTAAAATGCAAATCTAATTACATCATTCCCAGGTTTGAAACCCTTGAATGGCTCCTCTCTGACCTCATTAGATGACCATTCATCATCTGGTACTTGTTCACTGTTCCACTTTTTAAGGTGACTGAAATATTTAATCATATCCTCCATAATTAAAAATAAATCTGATCCTTCTTTTCCCAAACTGTGAAATTATTTCCTATTTTCTCATTGATTACTGCCTGAGGCAATCAATGTTAATAATCCTGCAACTGTTGTATTTTTTTAAAATAAATGCCTTTAAGCTTTGTCTATAGTGTCTTATCATTTAAAAAAAAGTATTTTTAGGGCTTCCCTGGTGGCGCAGGGGTTGAGAGTCCGCCTGCCGATGCAGGGGGGACACAGGTTCGTGTCCCGGTCCAGGAAGATCCCACATGCCGCGGAGCAGCTGGGCCCGTGAGCCATGGCCGCTAAGCCTGCGCGTCCA
>NC_041219.1:30064053-30067028 GCF_002837175.3 Physeter macrocephalus | reverse complement strand
CCTGCGCGTCCAGAGCCTGTGCTCCACGACGGGAGAGGCCACAACAGTGAGAGGCCCGCGTACCAAAAAAAAAAAAAAAAAAAGTATTTTTAAATTATCATGTCATCTATTTATCTATTTTTGTGTGTGTATCTTTTGAATTTTGTGCCCTGTTGAGAAAGGTCTCCCCTGATTTCAAGGCAATCCAAATATCCTCAAATCCATCTGGACTTCATTTTGTTTACGGTATGAGGTAGGGCTCTGGCGTGATTTTCAAATGAAGAGTCGGTTATATCACCACCTTTTATTGATAAATTATCATTTTCTCAATGAATATAAATGCCACCTTTGTTTTATATTAAGTTCTTCCTGTAGACCTGGGGCCGGCTCTTCCTGAAGTCTCTATTTTATTCCACTGATCTATTTACCCATTACTCTGTTAAGACCATTTTTTATTGAAGTGGCCTTGGTAAATTTTAATACCTACTGAGAATTTCTAAGTAACACTAATCAGTTTCAAAGAAACCTCACTAGGATTCTGATTAAAACTGCAGTGCATGGAAATATTATTTTAGGAAAGATTTATATAGCTATGACAGTAAGCCTTCCTATTCAGGAACTTGGTGTGGCCTGCCATATGTGCAGATCTTATTTTATGTCTTTCAGTAAGATTTCGCATTTCTTTTATTTAGGTTCTTTAACATTTTGTTAAGTTTAAAACAGCGTGTATTATAAGCAGTATATTTTCCCCTGTCCATTTCTAACTGGCTACTACTCATATTAAAAATAAAATTCTTTCTTTTCAAAAAGAAAAACATAAACAAAACCCAACTTATCAGTTTGTGTCTTACATAACTTTATAACTTCTTATAAATTCTTATACCACTTTATAAATTCTCTTTTTAATTCTAGTAATCTTTTACTAGATTCTCATGGGGTTTTGAGACCTCTACAATTACAAATTATGCTTTTCTAATATTACAAAATTATTTCATACCCTTACCTATTTCATCAGACCGGATCTCTACAAATAATGAATCACATTATTAAGAGTATCTCCTGTGTCTGATTTTAAGGAAACAGCTTCAGAAATTTACCATTTAGTATGATATTTGCTAAAAATTTGATTTTAAGGAAACAGCCTCAGAAATTTGCCATTTAGTATGATATTTGCTAAAAATTTTTGGTAAATGTCTTTATCATTATGCAATAACTTCCTTCCCTTCCTAACCTACTTAGAAGTTTTATTAGGAAAAGTTGCTAAGTGTTATCAAATGCCTTTGTAGCATTTTTCATATAACCTAATTGTTTTTCTTATTTCATACCCTTACCTATTTCATCAGACCGGATCTCTACAAATAATGAATCACATTATTAAGAGTATCTCCTGTGTCTGATTTTAAGGAAACAGCTTCAGAAATTTACCATTTAGTATGATATTTGCTAAAAATTTTTGGTAAATGTCTTTATCATTATGCAATAACTTCCTTCCCTTCCTAACCTACTTAGAAGTTTTATTAGGAAAAGTTGCTAAGTGTTATCAAATGCCTTTGTAGCATTTTTCATATAACCTAATTGTTTTTCTCCTTTAATTTGCTGTTGTAAAAAATTCAAGTTTTGTTTTAATTCAGACTTCATCTTTAATACCTGACAATGAGACTGCCCTAAGACCAGAAAGTGCCAGATGCCATCCAGGAGCGATTGGAAGGACACTACATAATGCCTCTCTTTGTCCTGATTAATGTTTTGGACACTGAATTCTGCTTTTTCAAATAGGAAAATTGCCACCCTTCCTTCATTTTTGTTTGCATTTTCCCAACATCTTTGTCTACTTATTTTTCAAATTGCTTGTTATCTTGTTTTACAAGTGTTTCTTCAAATAATACACATTTGAATCTGACTTTTCAGCCCATCTGACAGTCTCTGTCTCCTGAGTTCATTCAAGCTTAGGGAAGTTATTAATGTACTTGGTTTTATTCCATCTTAAGTGCAATCTCACTTTCCTTCTTCTTACTTTGGCTGAATTAGCCATTTTTCATCCCTGTCATTTTTTCCTGTTCCTTTTTCCTCCCTGCATTCCTGTTTGCTTTTCTTTCCTGTCAATTTTGAAGTCCTACTGTGTTTTAAAGATCAGCTCATGCCTACATATTCCTGAGTCATCTTTAAATATATATATTCTATCAAAAGAAAATAATATTATACAATATGTGGGGACTTCCCTGGTGGCACAGTGGTTAAGAACCCGCCTGCAAACGCAGGGGACACGGGTTCGAGCCCTGGTTCGGGAAGATCCCACATGCCGCGGACCAACTAAGCCCGTGCGCCACAACTACTGAGCCTTCGCTCTAGAGCCCATGAACCACAACTATCTGAGCCCACGCGTCACAACTGCTGAAGCCCACGCTCCTAGAGCCCGTGCTCCGCAACAAGAGAAGCCACCACAATGAGAGGCCCGCACACCACAACGAAGAGTAGCCCCCGCTCGCCGCAACTAGAGAAAGTCTGCGCGCAACAATGAAGACCCAACGCAGCCAAAAATTAATTAATTAATTTAAAAAAATAATGTTATACAACATGTATTTTTATACTATATGTTTTTTGTTTTGTTTTGTTTTGTTTTGTGGTACGCGGGCCTCTCACTGTTGTGGCCTCTCCCGTTGCAGAGCGCAGGCTCCAGATGCACAGGCTCAGAGGCCATGGCCAACGAAGAGTAGCCCCCGCTCGCCGCAACTAGAGAAAGTCCGCGCGCAACAATGAAGACCCAACGCAGCCAAAAATTAATTAATTAATTTAAAAAAATGTTATACAACATGTATTTTTATACTATATGTTTTTTGTTTTGTTTTGTTTTGTTTTGTGGTACGCGGGCCTCTCACTGTTGTGGCCTCTCCCGTTGCAGAGCGCAGGCTCCAGATGCACAGGCTCAGAGGCCATGGCTCACGGGCCTAGCCGCTCCGCGGCATGTGGGATCTTCCCGGACCGGGGCACGAACCCGT
>NC_041219.1:30049434-30064026 GCF_002837175.3 Physeter macrocephalus | reverse complement strand
CCCGGACCGGGGCACGAACCCGTGTCCCCTGCATCGGCAGGCGGACTCTCAACCACTGCGCCACCAGGGAAGCCCTACTATATGCATTTTTAACACACATGCACCAAGCATCTATAGCTGCTCACGCCTCCCTCAACCCCAAACAAGGTAGAAGCTTTAGTTCTAGGTTACTGTTAAGTTTTTCTTTCAAGGATGACTCTTCTATTTCAAAAGTCCCTACTTAGCATTTATATTACAAAGTCCTAGTCACATCATTATTATCTATTTAACTTTAATAATACATATATTGCAAGATTCGATGCTTCCATTATTCCTCTCCTTTTTGTCTTTCCCTATCTTGGGATTTCTGTTCTGAACCAACTGTCATTTGATAGAGTATTTCCCCAAGTGTTGTCCTCAGATAAGTACATGGACAGAATACTTTTTAAATGCCTGCACTTCTGAAAGTGTTTATTTTGCCCTGACAAATGAATGATATCTTTTCCTGGTTATTAATTTTGGGGCCTTAGTCTTCTTCCCTCAGGATTCTATAAATGTTGCTCCAGGAATTTAATTGTTAGTGTTGCTGATAAAAAAAAGTCTGAAGCTAATTGATTCTCTTTCCATTGCAAATAAATAATCTGTCCTTTGGGTCTCAAAACTTTAAGATTCGTCCTTATCCTTGGACTTCAGGAATTTCACCAACATGTGTCTACACATATATTCTTACATTAATCCTGCCTGGGACTCAGAAAGATGATTACTTCTCTACTTATCTCTTTTCTACCTCCAGACACCTTTATTTCATGTTATGACTTCTGGATCTGTCTTGTGAATTTATCTCTAGATAATTCTATTCTACATTGTTGGGTATTTCTTGAGCTTCCAGATGTGATTCAAGAAGTATCATAATCATAATCTTTACCTATTTAATTTTTTAATCAAAAATGAAATTTGTTGTACATGAAAGCTGTTAAGAGTAAATCCTAAGCGTTCTCATCACAAGAAAAATTTTTTTTCTATTTCTCTAATTTTGTCTCTATAGGAGATGATGCACGTTCACTAAATTTATTGTGGTAATCACTTCATGATGTATGTAAATCAAGTCATTATGTTGTACACCTTAAACTTACACAGTGCTGTATGCCAGTTATATCTCAGTAAAACCGGAAGAAAAAAATTAAATTTGTTCTGATTGCATTGCTTGAAAGTTTTCTTTTTCTTAAGTCATCTCTGATCCTTTTCAACACGGTAAGGGTAAATAACACAATTATTCTAGTGTTTGGCCCGCTCTTTCCCCCTTGGGGTTCTGAGTTCCCTTAAGTGAGTTGTTATTTTTCTTCCTGCTAAAGGCTTATGCTCCCTCAGCATCTACACAGACCAGGTCATAGATGTCTCTCCAACAGCGGCAAACCAGTGAGTGACGGAAGGAATATGATTTTCTGCTCCTGAGGTCAGGCCAGGAGCTTGAATTGCCAGCAAATCATGACCTTTTTGCTAAGGTAGAGGGTAGAGGCCTCTCTGTTGCCAGACCTCCACAGAAGCAAACTTAAGTCCCATCATATCAGCCCATCCATGCAGTATTCTTCCAGATCACTGCCAAATCAGAAAGGTTCTGGGAAGACTACATAAAATAGGTAGGTAAATATGGCCCTTCTTTGAAGAGAGTCACTGGATTCAGTCAACCAAAGCCTCTGAAGAAACACACAATGCTGGCCTTTGAGCCAAGCAGTAAGGATACATAAGCCTACCTCTCTGCCTCTGGTATCTTGTTCTTTCTTGTTTCTAAAATGAATGAGGTCCCATAAAATGTCCTCTTTCCGGCCCCCTCTCCCTAGCCTAAGATAGGCCCTTCCAGACTTTACCAACTAGCCTGCTCAGGCTACTTTTGATCTAAAATGCTTTGGGGGGGGCTTCCCTGGTGGCGCAGTGGTTGAGAGTCCACCTGCTGATGCAGGGGACACGGGTTCGTGCCCCGGTCCGGGAAGATCCCACATGCTGCGGAGCGGCTGGGCCCGTGAGCCATGGCCGCTGAGCCTGCGCCTCCGGAACCTGTGCTCCGCAGCGGGAGAGGCCACAACAGTGAGAGGCCCGCGTACCGCAAAAAAAAAAATAATAATAAATAAATAAAATGCTTTGGGGGTATTATTTTTCAAAGTATTCTAATTACCGTGATTACAAGTAGCTTAACTTGCTAAACCATTAGGGCTCCTAAGTTTCATGACACTAGACAAAGAATGAGATAAATACCTTTGTTATGTAGAAGATACAACAAGCTATCATGTGCTGTACACTTTCAAAGCTCGCAATATGTTTCTTTGAGTGAATATTTGGTAGTCCTTGCAACACCACAACACACTTTATCAAGATCTGAAATATAGAAGCACAATGGTTTTTGTTGAAAACTATCATCCTTACTCATTAAAAAATGCTCTATTCAAATCATGAGGGTTTTAAGCCATCAAATTTTATTGTTATTAATAATTATGGTTAAATTGCTTATTATGTATAAAGAAGTGTACCCGGAGATAAAATTGATAAATTCAATTTTCAGATGAGTCCTTCATCTAAAGTAACTTGAAAACTAGTGGAGAGGATAAAATAAATATACAAATAAATAAAACACAGCTCATTTTGACAAGTGCCGTAAAAGACATAGGCAGAATGTTACATGTATACAAGAAACTAAAGATCACATTCAGGCTTAGGAGGACTTTGAAAAACCACATAGAGAAAGATGTACCATATTAAATATACAGTGATACGGGTACTTGAAATAATAGTTTCCTTTAAAATTAAAACCAAGCACTCATATCCCAGGAAATCAATTAACATTGGCACTTACTTCCTTAACTACTCTTCATATTATGTGATCCTGAATTTGATCCGGAGCTAGACAATTAAGTTTAGTTTTCAATACTGCCTCACAGTTCTGGGCAATATTACTATCAGAAAAGCAGAGCTGAGATTGCATCAATCTATTCATCATTCAGATTATTCCAAAAGACAAATTAATATATGGAGGTCGGTCCTTTGTGGGCACATTAATTGCTTCAAGCCACCATTCTAACAATATTATTACTGTTGTTACAGAACACTTATGAATTTTTTTTAATGCTGCGTTAATTCCTCCTCTCTGCCATCACCCTCTCCCACCCTACCGTACCATATCCCCAAATCGTGTTAACAACCTAGTAGCTCTGTAGTTTTCTCTAGGCTCATGTAATTATGTGTGTGTGTGTGTGTGTGTGTGTATATATGGAGGATTAATGTTATTTTACAAAATGAAATTTATACACACTTTTCTGAACTATGCATCTCTCCTTCAAGCATGTCTTGTGAAAAATCCCTCCAAGTCTACAGGTATACCTCTAATTCATCATTTCTAATGGTTGCATAATATTATTTAGTGTGAACCAATCATAATTTATTCAGCCATTTCCAGATTCTTCCTGTTGCACAGTTTTAAGGTCGATGTATTACAATCTGGCAGTACTGGCCATCCTCCTGTTACTGCATGCCCTTTTTGTCTCCAGCTTTTTTGCCACCATCAAGAATGCCACAATAAACATGTTTATACAGGGAATTCCCTGGTGGTCCAGTGGTTAGGACTTAGCGCTTTCACTGCCATGGCCTGGGTTCAATCCCCCAGTTGGGGAACTGAGATCCCACAAGCAGTGTGGCGTGGACACACAAAAACAACAACAGAAAAAACACCCTTATACAAGCTCAGTTGCCAAAATGAGTGGCAAGTGAGGTGCCAGCTTTGAGATGATACCCAGCGAGGGTGAGGCACCGTTCTCCAGGGCACAGTGTATACTCTAAATCAGTGACCCTTATGTGGCACTGTGTTCCCAGCAGGTAGAACACATGGAACCAACGGGTGGAACTAGGGGTGATTTTAATCTATGGGATAAATTGCTAATAAAGGGACAGCTGTGTTGGGTAAATGTATTTTTTAATTTACTAAAATCTCACTCTATGGGAAAAAATTATTAGCAGAGGAATTTCTATGTCAGGTATATTTGCTTTTAATTTTACTTAAATTATATTCAGTTTAATTAAAATTAAGATTGCTTTACCAAATTTCAAAGCCTATAAAATTCACATTTCTCCCACCAATGAAAGGGAATGTCTTTGCCCCACATTCTCACCAGCAATAGGAGTTACAGATCTTTTCAACTCTGCTAGTGATATTATATTACTGATTTAATGTGCATTTCTGTGGATATTCAGAATTTGAGTATCTTTTCATATGTTTTTTGACTACTTGAATTTGCTCTCCTGTAAACTGCCTATTATTATCCTGTGCCCATTTTTTATTAGTTACTGTCAGTTTGTAAGACTTTTTGTTATATATATTTACCCTCATCAGTGTTACTTTTCCCAGACCCCTAAATGGTCTACTATCTTTGTTACGGTCCCTTTCGTCACACATGGGTTGCCATAAATATAGTCAAATAGGTCTTATTTTTCTTGTTATTTCCAAGAGTTCTATCTTGGTTAGAAAGTGTTCCCCAACCCTGGGTTGCACATGTAATCTCTTGGGGTTTTTTTTTTTTCCTAAAAGTTTTGGCTTTCTTTTACATCTAAGTCTTTAACACATCTGGACTTTCTATGTATGGTACAAAATAGGGGTCAAATTCTACTTTCTTTCAGAGGAATATCCAAATGTTTCACCACCATTTACTAAAAATATCCATTATCTTCCCACTGAAGTGGAATGCCAATTCCATCATATATTACATTCTCATCCAAAGTGAGGCCTATTTCTGGAATCTCTCCTTTGTTCCACTCATCTTTTCCTGCTCTGAATAATACAATTTAATGTGAAACTCCTTTCCTAAGGTCTTCCTCATAGCTACAACCCACATTCTGAGTTAAAGGCATCCTGAAGCAGTGGGATCCTGGAGAATGACAGGGGACTACCCTGCACTCAACCAACTAAGCATCAATTGCAGGCGCTGTTCCCAGGGTGGCATCTTTGCTGGAGCACACTAAAAGGGGTGCCTCGATGTGGCTAATGTTGTCTTTTCTATCCTATTGGACAGAAGTAATCTCCTATGGGGAAGAAGTATCAGAAGGAGTTCCCAGTCACACTGGGCAGACAAGAACGTACATTTAGAGTCTTGCCACAGGGCAATGATAACTCTCCCACCCTCTGACCTAATATTTTATGAAAGAACCTGAACTTTCTGGACACGTCTCAAAACAAAACATTGGACCGCCATCAATAAACCATGTTAATTGAGCCTAATAAACAAGAAATGGCAAATACATTGCAGATGTGAGATGCATGTCCTCCAGAGGGTAGAAATAAACCCTATGAAGAGTCAGGGGCCTGACACATTAATGAAATGTCTGGGACATGCTGAGACACTCCCTCCAAAGTAGGTCTGACATCTAGAATCTCTCACCTCTAAGAAGACAGAACAATACCAGGGAAATGCTTTTGGGGTGTGGAAGAAGCATATTCCACATCTGGGAACACTGCTCTGATCCACTCACAAGTGACATGGAACTGCCAGCTATGAGTCTAGATTTTGGATTTTGGAGGCAGATCTCTTCAACAGCTGAACTATGAGTTGGCCAAAAAGTTTGTTTGGTTTTAAATAAAAATAAGACACATTTTTCATTTTCACCAAGAACTTTATTGAACAATGAATTCATTAACCAAATGAACTTTTTGGCCAACCCAATACTTACTAGGTGGGGGGCATGTGAGAGAAGGGGGCATGTCTATGCTCCAGTTTAGCCCCTCCAAGGGGAGTATTTGTTAAGTTACTGAAGCTCTCGGGTTAGTTTCCTCAGTGGTGAATTAAACACTTTATACTTTGCATGAGTTCACTCATATCTTCTTGATTCTCAAAATCTGAGTCAATGATGATGGTGACAGCCAACAATGGTGATAATGATGACTTTGTGTAAGTATCAGCAGTCAAATCTTACTTCTCTCATTGCTTCCCGTGGTAGGCAGAATTCTAAGACAGTCCTCAAGATTCTGTCCCTGGTGTACAAGCCCTGTATAACCCCTTCTCCTTGAGGGCAAGTAGGACCTGTGACGGGATGCTCACTCTCATCACTACATTACATTACATAAGACTCCTCGTGCATCTTAGAGGATACTCCCCTGCTGGCCTGGAAGAAGCAAACTGCCATGTGGTGGAGAAGGCCATGTGGCAGGGCACTGGAGGCCAGCCCTTCAGAACTAAGGACCTCATCACACAGCCACAAGGAAATGAATTCTCTCAACAACCAATGAGTCTGGAAGAGAACCCAGAGGCTCAGGTGAGACCACAGCTCTGACCAATACCTTGATTTTAGCCTGATGAGACCCTGATCAGAAGATCCAGACAGCCTGTATCCAGCCGCCTGACCTACAGAGACTATGAAATAGTAAATGGGTGTTGTTTTGACCCACTGAGTTTCTAGTGATTTGTTAGGAAGCACAGACAACTAATATAATCCCTTCAGCCAGGTCCCACCTACCCTTTTTCCAAAAATTCCAACTCCATCACAGAGACATCAAGTCTTTTCTCTCCCGGGTCATCCATCAGTTTTTCCCCCTAGATGATGGCTTTAACAATATGCTTTGAATAAATATTGCTGTTTCTAACATTACAAGAACATAAAAATTGAAATAACTTAAAAAACCTAGAAAAGTATATTGCCAATATTTAAATATGGACAGCAATGAGGCTGACTGTTTTCAGGGAAACACGTTTTAAGTCCTTATTTCTATTCGCCCAGACATACAATTTAAATTATTAAAACGTTTTTCAGTTAACTCATGAAATTTCATAATTCTTGACCTATTTGTACTTTCGAAGGACACATTGCTTTTTCTTTTCCAAAATGCATTATTGAGTTTCCTTTGTAAAATACCCTTATCTGAGGGGAAAAAAATACCCTTACCCGTACAACAGGTTCCAAAACAATACTGTGATAGATGATAGGAGCAAGGAGGCCATAACATTGAGTAACAGCTTGAAGGGCATAACTGGAATCATTTAGGTAGTTGCTCAGTTCCAATGCCACTAATACTCTCTCACATTCAATTAGTCTAGCAATCTGTAAAGGAACAGGTATTGTTACTCAAGCTGAACATCAAGTACTTAACTCATGTGTCTCTAATGAGAAGAAAGGCTAGGAAGTATGATCCTTGTGGCTTAACAATAACAGGAAGGTTGATATAAAGAAAAACCTAAATTCAGGAACAACTCTTAACTCCCCAATAATGCTACATATGGATGACACGATCTTAGAATTAAACTTTAGAATTTTTTATAAATTACAATACAAATACCACTAGTGACAGAAAGGGAACCAATCGTTTTTAATTGGTAAGATAAAATCTTGGCTATAGTTTAGGGGAAAAAATCTAGCTTTTTCAAAAACATAAATTATAACAAATAATAATTAAAATATAATATTGCTGTAATATTGGTCCTACACGATTAACAGTGTCTTATTTCCCTCCTGGATTTGTGAGAAAATGGTAAATTTACTCTAGACAAAACTAAACCTTCTATTATACTTCTGCTACTTTAAAAAAAAAAAAAGGTAAATTTTCAATAGACCAAACTAATCTTCTGTTATACTTCTGCTACTTAAAGTAAAATGTAAAGTTAGGCCTTGTGTGATTAAACGCCACTTAAAAAGAGTAAGAATGCTATCTTATTCCTTATTTCTCTTTCTTGGGGAAAGATTTCATTATTTGTCTGTATATACACACAAGATTATGAACACAGAAAACAGTATGAGTGGCAACCAGAAATTTCCACACAGCAAATTATTATTAGAATGGTAGTCTAGCGCTCTGGAATTCACTTAAGTACTTAAACAACGTCCTTATTTTCAGACTAGATTACGAAAAAAAGAAACTAAATGCAATGTAGTAGGAACAGGTCGATGGCTGTGAATGCTTGGGCTCTACAAGACTGTGAACTTGTCTTGGGCAAAGAATCATGTTTTTTTCACTTTCATATCCACAGAAACTGGCACAGTCTCATGTAACAATTTATTGGTTAATTAATTAATGAATAAGTGGATGATAGGAAAAAGCAACTGTAAAAGAAAAAAAAATATGGCAAAAGTCTCCATACACCTAAGGTGAGTAAAGAAGGAAAGAGAGAAAAAGAAGTGAACCTCAATCTAGATTGAAAAAAAAAATGTAGGATTGTTACTAAAAGCAAGAGCATTGTAAGCTTGCTGATGTACGAAGGGCAATGTTTATAAGCACCCTGAGGACCTATCAATAAGACGTAAGTTAAAATCTGCCTCTGCACAGGAATGCAATATTATAATTTTAAAGAATGTGGCAGATGGATATGTACCAGCATGAAAATATGTCCAAGATATATTATGAAAAGGGTTTAAAAGGCAAATTTCAGAACAGCAAGTAGATCATGATTCCATTTTTGTAAATAATAACATATTTGTCTATGCATACTTTTAAAACTTGGAGAAATCGCATGAAAACAATAATGTAGTATTCTTAGGGTCAATAGGATTACAATGGGTTTCACTTTATACTTTATACATTTTTGGATATTTGAATTTATACTACTTTTATTCAGGAAAAATAAATATAAATTGAAAAGAAGGGAAAAACACCAAGAACTCCAGCCTGTGAAACCTACATACAGTATCAAATAAACCAGCACAATCATGCAAAGGCCTCTCAGTACATTCACAAGCCAGGATATGCAATCCCCAAAGAACAAAAACTTAAAACATCAACAAACACAGGGAAATCAGCACATTTGCAATCACTTTAATTCACTTACTTGTTGAGAGGGGAAAATCTCATTGCCTTTAATATTATCACAGAAAAGATTCTCTTCTTTAATTTTAATGTCACTTGTTACAAAGATATTTCTAAGAAAAAGATATAAGAGAATTGAAGAACTCTCTGCCAAAATATCTGAATGTAATCTGCAAAAAGAAGTAAATGATGTTACAGGTATAAAATGATTTAGCATGTGAACTCGACTTTTTAGATTGATTTGTTCTTAATACCGACACAATAATCCCAAGACAGCAGCAAAAGTTTATGGAACAAAAGTTTGTGGAACAGTTACTCTTGCACAGCTGTTTAAATTGAAATTAAAGACTATTCTTAACAAGTTTACAACTAAGAAAATTAAGCTGTTGACATATTATGTCATGGATACATAAAAATAACTACTGGCAAAGTTTTCTGGTTCTGAAATATAAAGTTCTATTCTATCAATATAATGAAATCGCTATAGATATTCAGAAGTTTGGGAGATAGGCCCAATATTTCAATCAATAAACTTTCTGAAAGTGAGGGTTACTTATAGCAAAATCAGCCACGGTTAAAGAGAGGTAGAGACAGAGAGACTGGGGGTGGGGCGGTGGAGGGGCAGTTACTTCTAATTATCTTTTCTAAATCACGGTCAACAGTGCCAACCACTGGCAAAACTGTGAAATCTGCAGTCTTCCTTCTTTGTTTCCATAGTCCCTTCCTTGCCCTTAAGCCTTACTTGGTGACAAACCCTCTCTCCTAAGCTTCAAGCCCCTCCACTCTCCATACCCTCTATCCCTATAAAACGGGAAAGGATCTGACATCAGTAATTCACACCTGAAGACGATCTGTTTCACCACCATGTTAAACCCTGAAATCGTCTTTGCCCGGAGACTTTTAGTTCTCCCGCTTCTGCAACTCATACTAAACTTTCTTTGTCCTCGCGATGACCATGAGTACCTAGACATACACAGTGAGTCCAGACTATCGCCTCCCTCTGGCTCTATTTCCTCCCCTACCCAGCTCGGGCTCTGGTCAGTCATTTCCATAGTGACCTCTCTAGCACTTCAGATTCTGCACCCCTTATTTTATGCAATAATCAACTTGCCTGACCTTGCATAGATGTCACCGTTCGACTTTTCTATCCCTGCCACAATGATCAATCAATTATTCACTTATTTATTCCCCTCATTCCTTTTTTGTTTCCCACTCAAACTAGCATTTGCTCAACACCTACCATGACAATATTCTAGGCCCTTTATTCCCATCACTGGATATAAAGATGAATCAAACGTAGCCCTCAGCCAGAAGAAATGGGACTCTACTACAATGCATGTTACATAATGTCAACTGAGTCATTAGTGATTCTCAGCCACACTTCCGTTTATCCCTGATGTCTCCTTGTTCATATTCCCCACAGCAAATGATCTGAACCCCCTGTTCCCCATCCCAGGTGCTCTGATATCCTCCTAGCTCTGCCACCATATATCCTCAGGCTCTCCCTCTCCGCTGGCTCCCTTCTCTCCATCCTCCAAAATTCTTTCCTTAAGCCCGCCTTCCCCCTCAAGCCTCTGCCCACTTTCCTCTTATCTTTACCACCAAACTTCACAGGAGTAGTCTTTTCTTGTTACGATTCTCCATTTTCATTTATTCCTTAGCCAATTGCAAAACGTTTCTGGCCCATCATGGCACAAAAATGGCTCTCTTCAACTTACCAATGCCTTCCTAATTGCCAACTCTAAAAGCCTCTTCTCAGTTTCCATCCTACCCAACGTCTCTGCAGCATTTTCTTGAGCAACTGTCCTGCCTGACCTTGCACTAGGATATAATGCTGCTGGCCAGTCCCTCCGTGGTGACATTCTCACTTCCCTTGGCAATGCACTTTCCTGGACTTTTACTTCCAGAACTGATCCTTTTCAATTTCCTTCCTTGGTTCCAACTCCTGCTTCTGCCTCTTAAATGTAAGCAATGCCCAGGGTTCAAGTCCAGCCTTCCACCTTTTCTGCTAAACAGTCATTCCCCGGGAGATATCACTCATTGTCAAAATTTCAATGATGACCTCAATGGACAGTTTATATTTCCATGTCTCTAGCCTTGACCTCTCTCCTGAGTGTGAGCACTAAATATCCAACTACCTACCGGACATATATCTACAAAGACGTCCTGCTGGAGAACTAAACTCCAAATATCCCCAAATTCATTCTCTTCCTCCAAATACTTATTCCACATCTCAGGTTCCCTTAGTAAACCTCAGAAGCTTCCCATCACTGGAAATCCCACTCAACTTTCACTCCTTCCTCTTATCCCCATGAATCACATAAAGTCTTCCAGACCTGTCTCTTCCTCCTCTGAAATGCCTCTCAAATCCATCCCCCATAGCACTGAGCATTCTTGTACATAGTAAACACTAAGTCTACATTTGTTTAATTGAATGGAATTACATGTTTACGTGAATAAGCGTTACCAATGCCTTGCCTCATCCAGCATTTGCATTTTTAAGCTTATTGTCTTTGACTGAGGAGTGAAGGGTTTTGTCTTATTAATTTCAGGCATTAACAAGCAGGTAAAGGAGACTGTTGTTGTTGAACATGTTGAGACGGGCTGAAATTACACCAGTGCTCATTTCTGATGCTGCTTTTAGACTCTGGTTTCTTAAGGAAAAATGGCAAAGGATGGCCTGTGGCCCTATATGGTTTCTACAGGCCTGTTTTCAGTTGATGGTCTAATCCTGGGAGCCTCCTCAAGCAAAGGAAAAGCCTTCTTACCCCAAGAGTCCAACCATCAGACCCTAACCTTAACCTCAACCTGACCTTGCTCTGTTACAAAGGTCCCCAATGCATATTCGTGTTTTCTAGTATAACTGACATTACTTTGGTTAGTATTTGGTATTTTTTTCCATAACCTCATTACCTTATATTCAGAATGTATCCATATGCTTCCAGTGTTTTTTCTGATTCTAACAAAGAAGTTTCTAACAAGGACTCAAGCCTTTGGAATATACACACTTACTAAAATACTTATTGGAAATAGTTTTACGTGGACCATCTTAACATGAAATTGAAAATAAATTAATTCTAGGCTTCACAGCCAACATCTATATTTTCAATAAACAAATTAATATTTTAAAAGAATATTTCGAATTACCTTCTCTGTGTAACAGTCATTATATTGCTTAAACTAATAATGGATTGGTCATCCTGAAGTGGTGAAGCAACAAAATAATCCCAAACTGGTGAGAAAACTTTCTTAGACAATTCATAGTTACCAATCTGATAGGCGACCTGCAGCAGAAAGCACATTATCTTAAGCATTACTTCAATCTGTGAAATGTGTATTTTAAACAAGAATTCTGAGAAGGTCCTATCGCACACTAATTTCATACAAAGTTATTCACATTTGCTGTTCCGCTCTACGGGGCCACAGAAAGGTAACGACAGCCACTGGCAAGGGAGACAGACACATTTTGAAATCTCTTTCATTTTTAAATTGCATGGAAATTTGAAACTCTGTAAGGATGTTTCGAATGCTCATAAGCAAAACAAAGATCACATCTGAGCCAAATTAATTTCATTTCCATCTATCTCGGCAGTGCACTCCATTTATTACAGACACTGTTATAATGAACAATCTGTTCCAAAAGAAACAATCAGATTTCTCAAACCCAAAATATGAAATATACTTCATTCTCCTCTGGTTCTGACGCTTTCCAAGCTATTGTGCGACAAAGGGTTCACAGCTGAAAAGAGTGAGGAGTAAAAGAGAGAAGCTTCCAAGAAGCCATCCTGTGTTTTAAGTTTAACACATTCAACATTCAGCAAAATAACTGATTTCACTGGTAAAACCTAGAAGCTCAGGAGAAAAATAGAGTCATCAACTTACCTATCTCTTTTAGTAGAACATAGTTCTTTAAATACATCTCTAAAAATCACTTTATACAAATATGTATAACCATATAAAATCGTACCACATGAGTTATGTGCTGCTTCAAATCCTTAGTGGAAGCAGGTAGGATGTAAAGTATTAATAAATACATTAAATTAAGTATGCAAATGACATGTTGCTAGACTGTATTCTACACAAGGGAATAACTTACAGGGCCAGAACTTTTAAAATCTGCCCAGTCAGTACTCATAATCAACCAACCAGTAAACTTTTATGAAGTTTCTACTCTGTGCTAAGCACTGTAAAGATAGATTCTTCAAAGCTTAAAACGATCTTATACTCCATGAAACTGTAATCAAGTTACAGACGTAAAACACATGAAATCACAGAAAAATTGCAAATAACAACATCATAATTGTGGAGACTTAGAAAAGGAGAAATGAAGACTATAAGGAGGAATCAGGGCTTGAGGTAAACCCCAAGGCAAGGATAAAGTTCAGATGGGCACAGTTTAGACAGAACCTCAAAAAGGTCCCATAATGGAAACTGCCACGGTGCCCTTGAGACTGGAAAGACAGGTCAGAATTTCAAGAAAACTAGGCAGTATGATTGGATAGGTAAAGTGGGACATGATTTCAGAAAGCCTTGAAAATCAGGTGGAAGTATTTAAAGATGTCAAGTACTGGACCAAGCACTTCACCAGCATTACTGTGTTGACTCCTCGTTGACCTCTATGACCATCCCTGTTTTTCAGATGAAGAAACTGGGGCATTGACAAGTTGAATAATTTGTACAGAGCCTGATAATCAGTAAAAAAAAAAAATAGGAGAGCCAAGACTTAGTGTGACAGATGAGGTCCCTTCTCTGGGCCACAGTGGTCAAATGAAAAAGTTGGGCTAAGTGGTCACTAAAACACCATTATAATTCTAAGATTTGCCGTGGAAAATGGTGACAGGTGATGTGTAAGGGAGTTGGTGAAACTATAACTGAATGCTCTTCCCTTTTAAAATATAGCCTTTTAAAAAGTGTTATTTCTGAGTCACTTTGCTGTAGAGTAGAAATTAGTGCAACACTGTAAATCAACTACACTTCAATTAAAAGAGGGAAAATGTAAAAATAATGTTATTTATTCAGTCAGTGGACATTGCAAAACAAGAAAAGATGCCATGATAAAACTAAGGTCTATAAATTCATGAGTCTGTGTGGGCTAACAGAGAAGTGCTGTGATAATCAGCCGGTTCCAAGACAGTTAACTAGTAGTCACCCGTAGGACAGATGTTAGAAGGAGTGAGGTTAAAATGAGAAAGAAGCACTAAACGACTAATGAGACAATTAAGCACAGGAGAGACCTCCTCCTGGATACATGACCTTCACACTTGGCTTCTACAACACATTCCTTTTCAGCTGCCTTGGCAAGCTCCTCCTCTTTTCCCCTCTCTCATTATGTTAGCATGCCCCAGGGCTCAGTCTCTGGGCCTCTCCTCTCTCCTGTCTGCACTCCTTTCCTTGGTGCTGTCACCCAGCCCCAAGGCTTTAGTTGTCACATGACTACTCTCAAGTCGCTCTGCTGCCCAGCCCTCTCTCCCAAACTCCAGATTCATACACCTGACTGACTACTCAAAACTTCTCTCCGAACATCTAACAAACATCTGACCTTAACACGTCCCAAACTGCGTTTCTGATCTCCCCCTGCCCCAAATCTATACCACTCACACCCTTCCCCAACTCATCTGAGAGCAAGTCTGTCCTTCCAGTCAGTCAGCTAAATTCCTTAGGGTCATCTTCTATTTTTCTCTGTCCATTGTTTCCATCAGGAACTCTTGTTACCTCCTCCTTCAAAACATATCCAGAGGTCTTCCCTGGTGGCGCAGTGGTTGGGAGTCCGCCTGCCGATGCAGGGGACACGGGTTCGTGCCCCGGTCCGGGAAGATCCCACATGCCGCGGAGCGGCTGGGCCCGTG
>NC_041219.1:30044857-30049424 GCF_002837175.3 Physeter macrocephalus | reverse complement strand
GCGGCTGGGCCCGTGAGCCATGGCCGCTGAGCCTGCGCGTCCGGAGCCTGTGCTCCGCAACAGGAAAGGCCACAACAGTGAGAGGCCCGCGTACCGAAAAAAAAAAAAAAAAATACCCAGAACCGGGCCACTTCTCGCCACAGCAAGTACTAGGACACTCGCCGAGCCCCCCACCTCTCACTGGTTTACGGCGGCGGACAGTTCCCTCTGCTTCTACTGTCAGCCCCTTATGGTGTATGCGCCACCCAACGGCTCTCATGAACCCTGGAAACAAGTCACGCCATGCCGTCCTATTACATCAAGCCCTCTCCAGCGGCTGCCCATTTCACTCCAGGTGAAAGCCAAACTTACTACCATGGCCTAGAATCCTTTTAATGATCTGCCTTCTCACCCACCCACTCACCTTTTACCTCCCTAAGCAATCCTTTTGGCCCCTCTGCTCCAGTCATTCTGGTCTCCTTGCTGTTTATATTATACCAGGTGCACTTCTGGAATCCTTTGGGCTTTTGTTCTAGCTCCTTCTGTGGAATACTCTTCCTCCAGAGAGCCACTCCCTCACCTCCTTCAAGTCTCTGCTCAAATCTCATCTTCCAGATGACACCTTCTCTGATCACCCTACTTAATACTGTACTCTACCTTCCTTTCCCCCAGTTCACATTTCCAATTCCTCTGACCATACTCTACATTTTCCTTCCACAGAACTTACCTTCTAATATACTAGATAGTTTATTCCTTTACTATGTTCATCGTTTATTACTTAACTCTCACCACGGCATTTTGCTCACTTCACTTAGAACAGTGGTTCTCAAAGTATGGTCCCTGGACCATCAGCATCTGTATCACCTAGGAACTTGTTATAAATGCAAAATTCTCGGGCCCTACCCCAGACCTGGTGAATCATAAACTCTGGTGGTGGGACCAGCAATCTGTTTAACCAGCACTCCAGATCATTCTGATGCAAGCTCAAGTTTTAGAATCACTAGCCTAGAGCAATGCCTGGCACAGAGTAAGCACTCAATAATAATGTGTTAAATGAACTTAACCTGATAATTTCCCCCTACCTACAGAAGAGGACACCCAGCAACGGTACTATACAATAGCATGATTGACTGGCCCAGGCTGAGGGCCTGACCCAAGCTGGGTGTTTTATAGCCCCTCCCCGCAAAGCAAGATGGACCCCCTACACACACCCAAAGTTTGGTTCTGATGTTAAGGCTGATGACGCTACATGCACTAGAAGAATTTTGAGAAAGTTTATTATTCACACAAGGGCCTCCCAGGGAGAGTTCCTTGGGCAGGCAGAGGCAGGTCTGGGATGGCTTTGGGCAGAGAATTTGATTAGTGGCTGGAGGATAGGACTGGGGAAAGTTCCTGCCAGTTGGGACGTTTAAATTTCCTGCAGGCACCAAAGGAGAAGGTGAACTCATAGACCTCTCTATCAGCCTGCTCAGATGTGGGGCTACGGGAAAAAAGAAGGCTGAGGTTTAAAAACAAGTCAGCAGCCAAACATTAAAAATGAGTTCAGACTCCTTCTTACATTGGGTGAGCCAATCAGAGTCTCTTTTTCAGGAATTTGGAATCAAGATTAGAACACAGCTAGCTGGTCCCTGTATATGACTGAAACTGAGGAATACACAAAAAAGTTCAGGGGCTGCCATTCTCCCTCCCGAGATGGAAAAGAAAAGAAAGGAAAGTCAATATTTAAAAAGAAAAAGAAAGCAGATGTAGAGAGAGAGCCAGAGGTATGAGACTTGGAGCTGCCTGGACTTTGCAGCCTTCCCAGGGCCAGGCTGCATTCCCCCAAGCCAGGCTTTCTTGCAATCTGGGTCTTAACTGAAACCATAAGTCAAAATTATCTAAACAAGCGTTACTGTTGTGGTGATGAGATTGATTTAAAAAAAAAAAAAAAAAAAAAAACAGTTCAAAAGAAGAAGAAATGATACCTAGCACAGAAGCTGGCACAAAACAACCACTGAATTCATCAATAAATAGATGAGCAGAGAGGGTGGTAATGTGCAGAAAGAGGATGAGAGGGGAAAGAATATTTGAACCTTCTTTTTTTTTTTTTTTTTTGGCGGTACGCGGGCCTCTCACTGTTGTGGCCTCTCCCCTGTGGAGCACAGGCTCAGCAGCCATGGCTCACGGGCCTAGCCGCTCTGCGGCATGTGGGATCTTCCCGGACCAGGGCACGAACCCGTGTCTCCTGCATCGGCAGGCGGACTCTCAACCACTGCGCCACCAGGGAAGCCCTGAACCTTCTTAATGAGATTTTTAAATGGGGATGACTACCCTTTACCTGGTAGCCCTATTTTTTTTTTTGAATGGTCATAGACAAAAGGCAAACCTCTATTAATAAAAGAGTTTCAATGAATTCATATACGAATTGGGAAAAAAATGTATGAATTTTAGTTTCCTTTCTCCTGCCACCAGCATCAAACTCTACTGCCCATACTGATCACGACCAGCAGAGCAGCACCAACCCAGGCAGAGAATAGATGGGAGAGATGTGGGCTCTAGAAGGACTCGGTACATGTTAGATGGGGAACACATGACTTCCTTGGAACCTGGACAGATCAGTAGAAAGGCATGAGCTCGTCCAAATGTCAGGCTTACCATCTACTACCAGAGTAACCTTGGGTAAATTATCAATACTTAACATCCCTAAGACACCCTTTCTGGAATAAAATGGGATTGGCAGAAGAAGGGTTAAATTAATCTGTTTCCTCAACTTGAAATGAAAGTAATAATACCACCTCATAGAGTTACTGTAATCAATGGAATAATGAATCTTAAAATGTCTATCACACAGTTTTTTAATAAATGATATTCCTCACTTCCTTAACTCAACAAGCCATTGTGCCCACTCACTATTTGATTTAGTAGTTCAATAATCCAGCAGTATGTGGCATTTGGTCTTGTATTCATTTTACAGATAGGGAAATTGAGACCAAGCAATTTGCCTAAAATTCTAAAATCCTGCTCACAGATTCTGTCTATATTTTATATCACATTATCTAGCCATTCCCAACTTAAAAGGGAATAATAAAAAGAAATGAGCCTATAAAGAGGTGGAAATTGGATAATATCTGTAGAAAATATATAATTCATAAAGTTTCCTCAAAAAATTTTCCAGATAGCCTAAACTAGTTTTCTACATTAACAGAAAATCTAGTAAAGATTCATCTGACTTTATTATTGTTTATAGAAAAATGTTTAGTAAAAGTACAACCTAAAACCCCAAACCAAGTTAATCATAGGCATTTAGTGACGTAACTCCATATTTTACTATAAAATTTTTATAATATTTTTTTAAAAATAGAATTATCCTGAAACTAAAAACTAGCCACTCTCATGAAAAATTGTAATTTTTCATTGCAATTCCCAAAGAAAGGTACCTTTTCCTGATAAAACCTGAAAGCTTAAACTCAAATTTTAAATTAAGGAGGAAATTTTATGCGGAAATTTTGCTTTAGCCACTTAACATTATGAGAGAGAATGCTCATAAACTGTCATAAATGAACTACAGTACTGCAAATATAGTATCAGTAAAGAAACACAGGTCATTACTTTATGACACTTCTCATTATCCTAGCAGTATAGCTTGGACTTCATTTTATTAACTTTCAATGAAAGTTCTGCCAAATAAAGCGCAGGAGTCAAACCACTCCCTGGAGAAAAATTAGACCTTGATGAAATATTCGGTCCCTCACTTTGAAATAACTCCATCACTGCAAATTAGGAAATATATTAGATTCCAAAGAAATCAAAACATCAGAAAACCATGAGCCAATATGACATGCTAAACCAATGCCAGACAAATCCTAGCAATTCTCTCAATTAAATTTTCTTTGAAAAATATGATAATATAAAATTCCAGTAAGACCTTAGCTTATAATACTAATCAACTATTAAGAGGAAAAAACAGCACAATGGAAATGTGATAAAATTTAGAAGAGCCATCAGCTCTACCGCCAACCATAAACTTAAAATTACAGGCTTGAGACTTAGGTCAATGAGTCATTTTTTTCTAGAATCGCATTCACTGGTGACATGTTTTAAGTCAGGCAATCATTTCAGGAAAAAATGTCAATTCATGAGTATATCTATAATTAAGAACAAAAATAATACTCATTAAGCGCCTACTGTGTTGTAAGCGTTACGGTTAAACATTTGACATGCATAATTCCATTTAATACTCATAATAGTTCTGGGAGGTAACTACTATTATTATTCCACTTCACAGATGAAGGTTACTTGCCCAATGTCACACGGCTAACGTGAGGACCTGAAACTTAAACTCAGGTCTGTCTGTCTCTATGAACCCAGAAACTTCACTTCTATAAACTGATACTAAGAAAATAATCATGGGGCTTTCCTGGTGGTGCAGTGGTTGAGAATCCGCCTGCCGATGCAGGGGACACGGGTTCGTGCCCCGTTCCGGGAAGATCCCAAATGCCGCGGAGCGGCTGGGCCCGTGAGCCATGGCCGATGAGCCTGCGCGTCCGGAGCCTGTGCTCCGCAACGGGAGAGGCCACAGCAGTGAGAGGCCCGCGTACCACAAAAAAAA
>NC_041219.1:30033217-30044807 GCF_002837175.3 Physeter macrocephalus | reverse complement strand
GCCGCGTACCACAAAAAAAAAAAAAAAAAAAAAAAAAAAAAAGAAAATAATCATGGATGCAGGTAAAGATGCTCAACATCACTAATTATTAGAGAAATAGAAGTCAAAACTACAATGAGGTATCATCTCACACTGGGCAGAATGGCCAACATCAAAAAGTCTATAAATAAATTCTGGAGAGGGTTTGGAGAAAAGGGAACCCTCTTGCACTGTTGGTGGGAATGTAAATTGGTGCAGCCACTATGGGAACCGGAAGGAAGTCCCTTAAAAAACTGAAACTAGAACTACCATATGATCCAACAATCCCACTCCTGGGCATATATCCGGAGAAAACCATAATTCGAAAAGGTACATGCACCCTAGTGTTCATTGTAGCACTATTTACAACAGCCAGGACATGGAAACAACCCAAGTGCCCATCAACAGATGACTGGTTTAATGTGATATGTAAATACATACACACACACACACACACACATATACACACAATGGAATATTACTCAGCCATAAAAAAAGAATAAAATATTACCATTTGCAGCAACATGGATGGACCCAGAGATTATCAGACTAAGTGAAGTAAGTCAGAAAGACAAATACCATATGATATCACTGATATGTAGAATCTAAAATATGACACAAATGACCTTATCTACAAAACAGAAACAGACTCACAGACATAGAAAACAAACTTACGGTTACCATAGGGGAAAGGGAGGAGGAAAGGGATAAATTAGGAGTATGGGATTAACAGATACAAACTACTATACATGAAATAAACAATCATCAAGCATTTACTGTATGGCACAGGGAACTATATTCAATATCTTATAACTTAAAATGGAAAATAATCTGAAAAACACACATACATATATATATATAATTGAATCATGTTGCTGCACACCTGAAACTAACACCATATTGTAAAACAACTGATATATATATTTTTATTGAAGTATGGTTGATTTACAGTGTTGTGTTAGATTCTGGTGTACAGCAACATGATTCAGTTATACATATATATACATATACTTTTTCATATTCTTTTCCATTATGGTTTATTACAGGATATTGAATATAGTTCCCTGTGCTATACAGTAGAACTTTATTGTTTATCTATTTTATATACAGTAGTTTGTATCTGTTAATCCCAAACTCCTAATTTATCCTTCCTCCACCCCCTTTCCCCTTTGGTAACCACAGTTTGTTTTCTCTGTTTGCGAGTCTGCTTCTGTCTCATAAATAAGTTCATTTGTGTCATATTTTAGATTCCACATGTAAGTGATATCATGTGGTATTTGTCTTTCTCTTTCTGACTTACTTAAGTATGATAATCTCTAGGTCCATCCGTGTTGCTGCAAATAGCATTATTTCATTCTTTTTTATGGTTGAGTAGTATTCCATTGTGTATACATATACTACACTGTGATATATTTTTAAGATGCAATACCATGCAGATGTTAAAAATTATGTTTTGAAACAATACTTAATGGAATGGAAAAAAGTCAATTATGTATTAAATGGAAATATCAGATGTAAAAAATATGTACACTATGACTAAAATTATATATTATACATAAATTCACATACATATGTGTATATATAGCTATGTACGTATCGTGTGTAGACATATATATGTGTGTATGTATACATACACACACAAAGAAAAGGATATCTCTGGGTCAGGGTCGCTCAACCTTCGCACTGTTGACATTTTGGACCAGATGACGCTCTGTTGGGGAAGGGGTGCGGGCCTTTCCATTGCAGGGTGCTTATCAGCATCCCTGACCTCTACCCTCTAGATGCCAGCAGCACTCCTCTAGATTGTGACTACCAAAAATGTCTCCAGACATTGACATATATGTCCCCCCGGGGGCCAAAATTGCTTCAGGTTAAGAACTGCTACCCTGAATGATAGGAAAACAGGTAACATTTATTTCCAAAATTTCTAAAATCAATGTGTGTTGCGTTTAAAATCCAGGAAAAAAGTGTTATTGTAAAAAGCAAACTCATGAATAAGAGAAGGAATGATTTATATTTTATGAGACTAAACTGCAATCATGGAAAATATATATTACAGGAGCTTTAGAATATCTGCTGTGACTTTTTTTTCATCAGAAATTACTTAGTAACTGCTTAACGGGAAAAAACAGAGGAAAAAATTAGAAGAAATCTCTTCTACCTGTGTTAATAACATCCGAGCAGTAACAGCAGAAAGAGGTGGGTAAACCAGAATTGGTTTAGTCGTCTCCCCAATAGCATCACCAATAAGCTTTCCATTAGAACAATAAGCAGCAATTGCAAAGATGTATTTTTCATTGGTTTCTAAACCTTTTACTTCAAAAATGCTTTTGCCATCAGCCGGTATCTATTAACAAAAACATATTTCAAGTTATGCATGGAAAATTAAATGGGTCTTTAAAAATATAATTAAGTGACCTCTTTATGTTAAGGGAAAAAAACCTTTTTCATTTACTGTTGGATTTTAGTTATGACTCAAGATGAAATTAGACAAATTCAGTGAAATAATGACTACATAAAGGAAAAAAATGAACACTCAATTGTCATTAATGAGACTTTTGGTAAGATTTCCTGACATTCAGAGGTTTTTTTAATTCGACGTACCGCTTCTCCTGAGTTTGGGAGATGATTATTGTTCAGTCTTACTTTTCCATAGCTCCCTTCTGCTTTGCAACCCAAAATGCAGTACCAGGAGACCTGCCACGGGGAGAGAGATGAGCCCGTCATCCATAGTCTGTTTAACAAAGCACTCAATTTCTTTTATCATGATGTGGCAAAAGGAATACTTTTCTACATAAAAATATAACTGTTCAAGTTTTAAAACATGAAACCTAAGTTTATAAAAGTACTTAGATTTACTCTTTAAAAAAAGACAAATATAGTTCACCCGGGACCACCAAGACCAAAATATTATTCATTATTAATTATTTTTAACTACTATTAAGTGAGCAGTTCCTATGTGTTAAGCATTGTTAGGAAATTTACATATACTTTCTCATATTTGAAACATCCCTATGAGAGAGGATTTCTATTGCCATTTTGCTTTACAAAAGATGGAGACGCAGAGACGTTCAATAACTTGCCCAAGATCAGACAGTGGCAGGGAGTGACTCCAAAGATGACATCATCTTGATGAAAAAAAAGACCTACTCCGAAATGATTTTCATATTTTATTTAATAATATGGGACAAAAAGCAAGTAGTAAAAAAAAGCAAGATACTAAACTGTAGTATTTTAAGTAAAATGTAAAAATACATATGAAAAAGCCTGGAAGAAAATGTTCCTAAATAAGAATAGTAGTAGAGTTCGGATGATAAAACGTAAGATTACAGATAATTTTTTTTCTCTAGTTTATAAATTTTCTGAAACATGATATTCTTTTGACAATTCTTAAATACAGATATAAACCAAAAGCAAAATGCAAATTACACAGAAACAATCAAACTTAAGCTTGATTAAATGGTTAGACAATGGTCTTTTTGCCAAGATGTCAAAATAATGGAGATTCCTCATGGTAATGCACTATTCTCACTGTAGGGGGTAAGGGGGAGAGTTGATACCTAGGGAAAAGCATTATTAGGAGCCATACTGTCCAGGGATTAGTGATGGAAGGGTTGTCATCACTGTGGCATTCCCTTTTCCCAAAGGCTCCACCTCACAACATCTCAACTCCTAAAATGGAAAATAAGGGAAATGTAATTGTCTCTAAGAAGCAACTGCCTCTTACAGCTTAGCCCGCTATTTCTTCCTCTGGGTCAATGGAAAAATCCTCATTGTATCTTGTCTGCACAAGTAGTTCTCAACTCTGACTATGCACAAGAATCATTTTTCAAAATACAGTTTGTACAGAATCAACCATTTTTAAAAATTACATATACCTAAGCCTGCCTAGTCTCAATGAATAAGACCGTCTGGTACAAACAGCCGAACTTTTGTGTTTCCAAAGAAAATTTCTCAGGTGATTAAAGAGCATTAGGAAAGGCAGAATTTCAAGGACAAAGAGAATGTTGAAGGAACTTGGAAGCTGGAGGCCAGGAGAAAAAAACTCAGCTGAATCTCAGAAAAATTTAGAAACTACCTTTCCTTAATTTTTCATGCAAAAAGAGTACCATGGGGCAGGGAGGGGGAAGGCAGAACGATGGTGTTTTATGACTTAGATCAACGGGCCCCCCCCCCTTTTTGGCACCAGGGGCCGGTTTTGTGGAAGACAATTTTTCCACGGACCGGGGCGGGGCGGGGGAGGCGGTGTGGTGATGGTACCGGCGGTAATGCCAGCAATAGGGAGCGATGGGGAGAGGCAGATGAAGCTTCGCTCGCCCGCCGCTCACCTCCTGGTGTGCGGCCCGGTTCCTAATAGGCCGCGGACCCGTAGCAGTCCGTGACCCGGGGGTTGCGGACCCCTGACTTAGATCATTATTGCTCTAAGTTAAGCTCTACATACAAACCAGAATTTGAATGGTAAATTTTCTCTAAAAGCATTTTTACAAGCAGGCTTTATATTTCTATTCTGTTCCACAGATGAAAACATCTTAGTTTGTGAAACTATTAGAAGACTGTGTCCTTAGAGTCTATGTAAGAGAAACGACACCATGGACAAACCACCACTAACTTTGGAAGTAAAAGTTTACAAATAACACTAGCATTTTCAACCATTAAAACAGATGTTAATGCAACAAATGCCATAACAAGAGGTTTTGATAAAACAAAAGATGGCTGAAATCTCAAACTAGAAAAGGTATTTAAGTCCATAGCACCATCTAGTGCTATGGAGTGGGTAACAGAAGGTATAATTTCCAGGACCACACAACTTTACCAACATATAATATACATCAACTTCACATCATGTGCTGAGTGACAAGTCCTACAAGTACAGGTCAAGTATGGGATGCTTATGTCTTCCTATTAATAAGCATTATGAAATAAACTAGTCACTAATTTGAGATACATAAAAAATAAGAACCTGGATAAATAAATCAAAACATTCAAGTAAAAACAAACAAAAACTCTTGGCAAATAATCCAGTCTTAGTTCTGTACTGAATTTCCAAAGTCAGTGATCCTTATTCTTAAACAGATCCCCCAAATCCAAAGTTGAATTTTAAAACTACTAGCAACTGCAATAATGCACTTATTATAGCACAGTTAGGATGAATGTTGCTTCTATTCCTCAGATTATAAGGCATTATGAAGGTGGTATTACTTCTCACTGATGTCCACCTCCCATTAGTCTGAAGCTTCTCAAAATATGGAACCATGCTTTATTTGTGTTTATTTTTATACGTTACCTCACATAGAGCTTGACAGATAGCAGACACTCAATAACGCTCATTGGACAGAATTTATGGGAAAAAAATCATCAGATAATATAATCACAGTGTATAACCTCATTAACTGATTTTAGCTAACTTTACTGCATATGTTTAATACAAGGGATGGAAGGACATCGGTTAATATGCCAAGAATATGCTATAATATCTCATTTAATTTTCACAGAAGAAACATTTTACAAATGAAAAGATAACAAAAGCAAATTTTTTTAAAACCCTCAGAAAGTATATTTAGATTTCGTAAGGTCATACTGCTGGGGTAGAGTCAGAATTTTAAATCTGTATTTGTCTGACTTCAAAGCCCATGCCCTTTCCACTATATCAAGACGATGTATTTAAGTTCAAGCAGAACATCCTAAGAATAATCAAAGAAACAACTTTGTTTTTTCTACAACACCAAAGAGCATGTGTTCATCACCCAAAAGAGGAAATGTAATATTTAAAATATAAATTAGGTGGAACCAAATGCTTATGAGGAAACTAAATCTCAAATAACAGTCCCATTTAGGCTAAGTTCCAAGGCACTGGGGCTGGGAGAAAGAGCTTCAATAAATACATAAATAGTTATGACTTATAATGTGGTTGGAATTATCATTTGTTTGCATTAAAAGAATCCCCATTTACACAGAAGAACTTTCGGAAGAGTCTCTAAATTCACCACCCCCAAATTTTCTTATCTTCATCATTGGCTCTCAGAGTAACTTCTATCCCCTTCAAATGCCTGATTCCGTTTCAAGTAAACCTTCTCGAAGTTGAGCACACTAGGATGTCAGCATATGACTGTGTCATGGTGAGGAAGAAACTTCGAAATGCTTCTCTCTCACTTCTCCTTACTATATATCTGGGTGTAGCAATACAGGAGTAAGTTTCTTAGAGCGAAGCTATAAGGAGCCAAAAGGGAAACAGCATAAAGGCAAAAGGGTCATGAAGAAACTATGGATAGTTAAGACACTGGAATACTAATCCCAGTGTTCAGTGTTTATATTAATAAATATTATATTATATTAATAAATAAGATTATTCAAGCCCTAAAGGCAATAAAAGTATCCATCATTATAGTCATAAAAGTACTTATGTTGCTTTCCATGAAGTAAAGGTCATAATAGACAACATACCTTAACATCAGAAATAAATGGAGCAGGTTTTAATGTCACAGAACAATGAGTTCGGGCTAGCAGGATGGGTGGAGGAGGGACTCTGCTCTTCTTTCTTTTGGCAATTTCCACATATTTCTGATATGAATACAGTACACTTTGTTCTGCTTCAGTCTTCTCAATTAAAGAATATGCTTCCTATAATAAAGTGTGAAAATAGGAAAACACATTTCAAGAGTTTGAACTTCACTGTATTTGGAGAATTCTGGTGATGTTAAACATTATCTTTTTTTTTTATTTTATTTTTGGCTGCGTTGGGTCTTGGTTGCTGCACGCGGGCTTTCTCTAGTTGTGGCAAGCAGGGGCTACTCTTCGTTGCGGTGCGCGGGCTTCTCATTGCAGTGGCTTCTCATGTTGCGGAGCACGGGCTCTAGGCACGCAGGCTTCAGTAGTTGCGGCACACGGGCTCAGTAGTTGTGACTTGCAGGCTCTAGAGCACAGGCTTAGTAGTTGTGGTGCACAGGCTTAGTTGCTCCATGGTATGTGGGATCTTCCCAGACCAGGGCTCAAACCCGTGTCGCCTGCATTGGCAGGCGGATTCTTAACCACTGCGCCACCAGGGAAACCCCAAACATTATCTTGATATATGTATTTTTTGAGGCTCAGTGGCATACATATTTCAAGTATTGAATGATTTTCCAGAAGTAAAAAATAGCTACTAAATAAGGCCAAGTAAAAAATAGCTATTAAGGCAATGACATTATATTTATATGTCTAACATGTTTATCATTATTATCATACATTAATATATTTCATTTTCAAATCAAACCCTCTGAATATCTGCCATCATATTTCATTGTCCTTAAAAATTCTGTAACAAAATTATCTGCATTGATACTTATGAACTATACACCTACACTCAATGCAACTTGAAATGTGACTCTCAAGTAATGACTATTGGTATATGTGGTTTATAAAATTATTTAAAACCAAATTATCAATGGTTTCTTACTATCAGCAAAAACAAATAAAATATACAAAAGTACTTATTCTATAAACCTAAAGGAAAGGCAATCACCTTTTTAAAAGGTTACACATTTAGTGATATCACATGAAACAAAAAAACATAAAAATCAGAAAATCTAAATAATATTTCAAAATAAATATAGTAAGGCTAACTATAACACCAATAATAATATATGTAAATGAGTTAAACTCCTCTTTTACATAAAATTAAAAAGCAAAGACTCTAATTGAGCACTAAATCCAAAACCCAAGTAAAGATTAAAATTGAATGATAGGGGCTTCCCTGGTGGCGCAGTGGTTGCGCGTCCGCCTGCCGATGCAGAGGAACCGGGTTCGCGCCCCGGTCTGGGAGGATCCCACATGCCGTGGAGCGGCTGGAAGACTCTAATTGAGCACTAAATCCAAAACCCAAGTAAAGATTAAAATTGAATGATAGAAAATAGAATAGCCTTTCCAACAAACAGTGCTGGGACTATTAGACATCCACCTGCAAAAGAAGAAAGTGAGACCCATACATCACATTACATACAAATAGTTAACTCAAAATGAATCATAGACCCAAATGTAAGAGCTAAAATTATAAAATTCTTAGATGAAAATATAGGAGTAAATTTCTTCACAGCCTTGAGTTAAACAATGGCTTCTTAGATATGACACCAAAAGCACACCAACAGAAGAAAAAGTAGGTAAACTGAAATTCATCAAAATTAAAAACTTCAAATGATACCATCAAAAAAATAAAGACAACTGACAGAATGGGACAAAATATTTGCAAATCATATATCTGATAAAGGACGTGTATTCAGAATATATAAAGAACCGTTGCAAATCAATAATAAAAAGACAGCCCCATTTAAAAATGAACAAGGAGTTTGAATAGACATTTCTCCAAAGAAGATACACAAATGGCCAGTGAGCACATGAAAAGATGCACAGCATCCCTGGTCACTGGAGATGAAAATACAAAAACTGACTCAAGAAGAAAAACCTGAACACAGGAATAATGATGAAAGAAACTGGGAAAGATATCCAAAAAAGATATCCAAAAAGACTTTCCCACAAGCGTCAGTCTCAACTGATATTATTTTTAAAAATATTTTGAATCTCAATGAACTGATTAATTCCTATGCCATTTTTAAAATTTCTAACTACAGAGAAAGCCCCTCAAATAATATTCTAAAATTATTATAGCTTTGATAACAAAACCTGAAAAAATGACTGCACTTAAAAACATAGAGCAATCTCCTTACAAATATAAATGTAAACATCCTAAATAAAATACTAATACATTGATCTAACAATACGTTAAAGGAATAATGTACTGTAATTATATTGTCTCTCTCCCAGGAATAAAAGGATGATTTAATATTAGGCAGTCTAAGGATATAATTTAATTTATCCATAAATCAAATGAGAAAAATATGATTACAGGCTCAATGGCCAAAAAGATATTTGAAGTTTTTAAGATTCATTATTAATTAAAAAAAAAAAGAAATCAAAAGAGAAGTCCAAAAGTATCATAAGACTAATGAAAATGAAAACATAACATACTAAAATTTATAGGATGCAGCAAAAGTAGTTCTAAGAGGGAAGTTTTTAGCGAAAATGTCCACCTTAAGAACAAAGAAAGATATCAAATAAACAATCTAACTTCACACCTCAAGGAATGAGAAGAAGAACAAAAAACCTAAGTCCAAAGTTAGTAGAAGGAATAACAAAGATCAGAGGGGAAATAGAGACCATGAAGACAATAGAAAAGCTCAACTAAAATAAAACCTCATTTTTTTTAAAGACAAACAAAATTGACAAACTTTTAGCTAGACTAATAAAAAAACGAGATGACTTATATGAATAAAATCAGAAATGAAATAGGAGACATTACAACTGACACCACAGAAATACAAAGGATCATAAGAGACTACTATGAACAATTATATGCCAACAACTGAATAACCTAGAAGAAATGGATAAATTCCTAGAAACATACAACTTACCAATAGTGAAATATCATAAAGCAACAAAATATGAACAGACCAGTAACAAGTAAGAAAATGAATAAGTAATCAAAATCCTCCCAATAAAGAAAAGTCCAGGACCAGATGGTTTCAGTGGCAAATTCTGCCAGAAATTTAAAGAATTAACGCCAATCCTTCTCAAACTATTCCAAAAAACTGAAGAGAAGGGGACACTTAAAACTGATTAAACACTGTCCTTGGTGGCAAGGACAGTGCTTTATCTCTTTGGGCTCAATAAATATGTTTTGACTGAAAGACATAAGAAATTATAAAAGATGAGGATGATCTTTACTATAACTCATTTTAAGACATCATGTCTAAAACGTTCTGATTGGGTCTTGACCAATTTTAACTTGAGACCCTCTAATTCAGATCCCATGGTCCAATTTGAAATAGATTAATAAACGTATTAAAGTTTTAAGTGAAAGGTAACAACAGAAAAGTCTAAGACAGAGTCCTTGATTTAGGTAAATCAGATAAATTCTCTAATAGAACTCAAGGTAGACCTAATGCTAGTTAGAAATTAAAATCCTAACTTAGCGAGGTAAATCATTGAGCTGCTAATAAAATTCCACTTATAAGAAAGTGATTAATATACTAATTCAAAAAGATATATGCACTCCCATGTTCACTGCAACATCATTTGTAACCTAAATGTGCACCACTGGAGGAATGGATAGAGAAAATGTGAGATGGATGGATAAATAACGGAATTTTATTCAGCCATTAAAAAAAATGAAATCTTGCCATTTGCAACAACATGGATGGACCTTGAGGGCATTATGATAAGTGAAAGAAGCTAGACAGGGAAAGATAAACACCATATGATCTAACGTACATGTAGAATCCAACAAAAAACAAAAACAAAAACCAAGCTCACAGATGCAGAGAACAGACTGGTGGTTGCCAAAGGTAGGGAGTTGGGGGTAGGCAAAAATGGGTGAAGGGGGTCAAAAGGTACAGATTCCCAGTTATAAAATAAATAAGTTATGGGGATATAATGCACAGCATGGTGAATATAGTTAATGCTGTATTGCATATGTGAAAGTTGCTAAAAGTGTAGATCTTAAAAAAAGTTCTCATCACAAGAAAAAAATGTGCTTAACTGTATGGTGACAATTACATAAGTTAATAATATATTACTAATACATAGTAACATAAGTTAACAAGACTTGTGGTGACCATTTAGCAATATATATATAAAAATGGAATTATGACGTTGTACACCTGAAACTAATACAATGTTGCCTATTATACCTCAATTAAAGAAAAGAAAGTGATTAGGGGTTTTTTAAAGGGGGTTCCTCAAGTAGAAGGAGGAAATATCACCAGAAAAGAAGACCCAAAAAATCAAGATAGAAAAATTTGCATGAAACCAGCTCTACTTAACTGTGAAAGAGAAAGTATTATCAATATGGACGTGCCTTGCCTATCCATGGCCAACATGTTGCCTAATATGTCTAACAAAGCATATTGTTTTGTTTGTTTTATATCTTTATTGGAGTATAATTGCTTTACAATGGTGTATTAGTTTCTGCTGTAATACAAAGTAAATCAGCTATATGTATACATATATCCCCATATCCCCTCCCTCTTCAGCTTCCCTCCCACCCTCCCCATCCCACCTCTTAAGCACAGAGCTGATCTCCCTGTGCTATGCAGCAGCTTCCCACTAGCTATCTGTTTTACATTTGGTAGTGCACATATGTCAATGCTACTCTCTCACTTCGTCCCAGCTTACCCTCCCCCCTCCCCGTGTCCTCAAGTCCATTCTCTACGTCTGTGTCTTTATTCCTGTCCTGCCCCTAGGTTCATTGGTACCGTTTTTTTAGATTCCATATATGTGCGTTAGCATACGGTACTTGTTTTTCTCCTTCTGACTTACTTCACTCTGTATGACAGACTCCAGGTCCATCCACCTCACTACAAATAACTCAGTTTCATTTCTTTTTTGAGTAATAGTCCATTGTATATATGTACCACATCTTCTTTATCCATTCATCTGCTGATGGACATTTAGGTTGTTTCTATGTCCTGGCTATTGTAAATAGAGCTGCAATGAATACTGTGGTACATGACTCTTTTTGAATTATGGTTTTCTCAGGGTATAC
>NC_041219.1:30026018-30033061 GCF_002837175.3 Physeter macrocephalus | reverse complement strand
TCTTCTGCCCATTTTTGGATTGGGTTGTTTGCTGTTTTGATATTGAGCTGCATGAGCTGCTTGTATACTTTGGAGATTAATCCTTGGTCAGTTGCTTACCATATGATCCAGTAATCCCACTCCTGGGCGAATATCTGCAGAAAACCATAATTCAAAAAGACACATGCACCCTGATGTTCATTGCAGCACTATATACAATCGCCAGACATGGAAGCAACTTAAATGTCCACTGACAGAAGAATGGATAAGGAAGATGTGGTACATATATACAATGGAATTTACTCAGCCATAAAAAAGAATGAAATAATGCCATTTGCAGCAACATGGATGGACCCAGATATTGTCATACTGAGTGAAGTAAGTCAGATAGAGAAAGGCAAATATCATGTAATATCGCTTATATGTGGAATCTAAAAACAAGGGTACAAATGAACTGATCTAGAAAACAGAAATAGAGTCACAGATATAGAAAACAAACTTACGGTCACCAGGGAGGAAAGGGGGTGTGTGGATAAATTGGGAGATTGGGATTGACATATATACACTACTATATATAAAATAGATAACTAATAAGGACCTACTGTATAGCACGGGAAACTCTACTTAATACTCTGTGATGACCTATGTGGGCAAAGAATCTAAAAAAGAGTAGATATATGTATATGGGTAGCTGATTCACTTTGCTGTACACCTGAAACTAACATAACATTGTAAGTCAACTATACTCCAATAAAAATTTTAATTAAAATAAAATAAGCTATAAGGATATATTGTACAACATAAGGAATAAAGCCAATACTTTATAATAACTATAAATGGAGTATAACCTTTCAAAGTTGTGAATCACTATATTGTACACCTGTAACATATAATATTGTAAGCAACTACACTTCAATTTTTTAAAAAACATATTGTTTTATTGCCACAAAACAATAGTACTGAAGTCCAAAGTACTATAGTCTGAATGCAAATCTCTCTGCCTATGGTTTCCACTAGAGAATGTGTGACCTGCCTCTTTTTACAAGTTACTCAAGGCTTATGATGACAGATTGACATTAAATACATTTGAAAATGACTTAACATCCACAGTGCAGCAGAACACTTGCAGAAAGATGTAATGCAATCTGGAAGGCTGTGATTAGGACACACTTAAACAACTATCACAAGACTGGAATGATAAAGTACCATATTTATTACTCATCTAGTAGATCTCCCAAGGTATATTCTGGGTTCTCAACAATATTACATACATTTCAGAAGAAGATGAAAAGTAGGTTGTCATATCCAAGAATTCTGGCAAAGAATATTGCTGAGAATAAAGTATATGCTTTATAAGATCTAACACAAAAGACAGAAAGAAATGTGTAGTTTGATAGAGAAAAATATATCTAAAGCACCAAAAATCATACTGATATGACAAAATAGAATATTCCAGAGTGCTTAAATTAGAAGATAAAATAGTAGTAATAATAATGGCAGGGGCTTCCCTGGTGGCGCAGTGGTTGCGCGTCCGCCTGCCGATGCAGGGGAACCGGGTTCGCGCCCCGGTCTGGGAGGATCCCACATGCCGCGGAGCGGCTGGGCCCGTGAGCCCGGAGTCTGTGCTCCGCGACGGGAGAGGCCACAACAAGAGGGAGGCCCGCATACCACAAAAAAAAAAAAATAATAATAATAATAATAATAATAATAATGGCTAACATTTATTGACTGCTTATTCTATGCCAAATGCTAAGCATTTTATAGGCATCATTTCATTGAATCTTCCCAAGAACACCCATTTTACAGATGAAGAAATTAAAACCTAACAGAGCACGGGTAACTTGACCTTGGTCATACAGCTCTAGTCAGCGGGCAGTACCAAAACTCTAATCCAAGACCCTTATACTCCTAACCATTATGATTTCTTGTCTTAATACAAAGTGAAGTTAAAAAGAAGCATGGAGAGGCAACCAGAGATGAAGTTTTCAATTCAATAACGTCAAAATATTTAAAAGAAAAAAATCCTAAAATGTAAATATTCTAAAATCTCTGTCAGTAGTTTGAAGACTGCGGGTCAAAACAAGACCTCAAAAGAGGGGGGTTAAAATCAAAAAAGGTTTTACTCTTTATGAGGAAGACTTCAGCACTGAACAATTAAAAAGAACTGAGAAGATCTCTGAAGAATATTGGTTTACATATATTTTTCCTAAAAAAAGCAAATAGAATTAATGTGACTAAAATGCTATAAAATAAGAAAAATCATTTCACTTGGTAATCCAATTACTGCTAACATAGTTACTACAATGGTATTTAGGGGTCATCAAGATGTAAATTCAGGAAGTATTAGAGCCAGGAGTGATTAGAACTTCTAGTGGCCTGGGCTTCTTCATGAGTTCTGGTTTCAAATTAGGACCATAAAATTAGATTCTGTGCTGATTATAAAAAAAAAAAACTGCTAATCTATAATGCTCCTTTGCTTAGAGTTGAAGCATTATGACTGGATTTCGGAACTGCTAAAATCATGTCAATTACTGATTTAAGTTTCAACATATAGTCCTAGGGGAACACTAGATGCATCAGTTAGGGCTCTTTGCAACAGAAGCAACAGCAACATGAGGCTTGGAGCACAGCAGGTCCAGAGAGGCAAAAGGGTCTACAGAACACAACTAACATAGTCTAATCAGGACACACGCATTGGAATGAATAAATGCCAACTACTTTTTGTCTTTTTATCCCTCTGTTCAAGATTCAGATTCCAAGGAGGGAGCAACCAATCAGCCTAGCTTGCGTCACCAGTCCTCCTCTTGGCTGGCAGAGAAGAGAAGCCCTGAAAAGTCCTACCTGATTTCTTCTAGTGGGGAGGAAGAAATTCCTCCAAAGGTGATGTTTGGAAGAGGGAACGAAATGCTGGACAGAAAACAACAGTATACAACCCTGCCCTGGTACCCTTAGCACTTGGACTGAGGAGTATTCCTGTCTCTTCCCAGTGAGGAATTGCTCTGCAAAGATACTGAATGTTGGGCTGCTGGACTCTGAAGTGAACTAGAAGTGATGATCATAAGCCATATGCTGATTCCTCTATTTATCAGAAGTAGAAAATCAGGGACATCTCAGGCTGGTTCTAGGTGCAATCCATTAAAATAAATCTGAGGTATAATGTGTAAAATGTCAATATGGACTTCCAGAAGTCAAATAACCGAGACAGGAAAATGAGAAAAATAAAGCCCCACAATCAAGAAATAAAAGCCACCCATCTCTTTTGGAAGGCTAATGGGTTCTTATCAAAGGTTTGTCCCTCATCCGTGGCAACAAGCTAGTCCACCTTTAATGGACTTGGAATAAAACAGACACCTGATGAGAGTATCCATCTTCACAAGGTCGGGAAACTTCTGAAAAACTAAAACAGGGTATGAATTATTTAAGGGCTCTGCAAAGACCCAGGCTTTTCAAATCTTTTTTATGGTATCAGGTGACACATCAAATACTGATTTGGGGATAATTTTATTACCAGACCGTGATAATGTAAAGCATGTTGTAATATAGCCCAAAAAGAAAATGACTGCCAAGGGAATGAAATTTATTTGTCTTCTTTAAGGAAAGAAACTTTGGCAATTATTTGAGCCATAACATCGTTGTTTATGAGAGTACCCTGAGGACTGATCATTAAGCTTTAACACTAGGATGAAAAACTGCCACGAAGGAGCAGAGGTGGCTATAGAAGATTTCAGGACTTCTAAATAAATATTCAACATTTCCCAGCTGGTGACAATTCTTATGGAGGGCTCCTCATAAAAAGTAGAGCTTCTAAATGCCTCTCATGAGTCTAAGAGGATATTATAATTTTTCGTAAGTTAAAATAGTTTCACTTAAGAAATAGAAGGAAAAGATACACAAGGAGAACATGAAAACTTCAGACCTCTCACATCTCCCGTGTGTTCCCAGTCACAGTGGTAGAAAGACAGAGACCTAACAGGGCAATGGGCATATTATGATAATATAAAGACAAGATTGCATCATAATAAAAGAAAAGGGAAAATCCCAGAGGCTTTACTCTCTCTGGACTGTGAGAGGCCATGAGATGAGTCCTGAGAGAAACAGTTCTAAAAGAAAGATAAGTTTTACTTGCCATGGAAATAGGACTGAAGTACTAATGTCCTCCAAGCACTAGGCAGTAGCAAGCGGTTGCAGAAGCATGTGCTGAGAAAATGGATCTGAACCCCCGAGTCTTCCAGCAGAGACCAGACACCATTTGGCCTGGTCAGCTGAGACTATCCAATACCATCATCAAATTCCTTCATTCAGATGCTGGAAATTCTAATGTAATGAGGCTCTCCCCAATACTTCCAGGACAGACTTCCCCACCTTGAACACTGAGAGCATCTGTTTATCCAGAATCCTTAGACTTCTTACGAACTAGACTCTACTTTCTCTCTGGTCTCACCTCTTACCATCCTCTTCAAACACTTCCCTCCCCTTTGCCATTGCATCGAAGCTTCTGTTACACTGAATGACCTCCAGGACCACAAGCACTCTATGACCTTTCTAGCCTCAGGACCTTTGCACAGGTTGTTCTCTCTGCCTTGCATGTCCTTTCAACTTTTGTCTTTCTCTTTCTCTGGATACTCCTGCCTGTCTTTCAGTATTCAACTTCATGTCACTTTTTCTGGATGTTTCTTCAAATATTCCCCACTGTTGGGTTAGGTATTCCCTTCCTGAATTCCCCTGGCACTCTTGCAATTACGGCACCTATGACAATGACTCATAATCACCTACTTACACGTCTATGTTCCCATAGACTGGATTTATCTTGAAGACAGAGACCACAAAAAGCAGGCAATCCATCAATATTGGTTGAATAAAGAAAGGATTTTTGTTTGTTTTTACCCCTTGTACTCAGCATAATACCAGGAACATAGTCAACTTGCAATAAAACATTTGCTGAATGGATCACAGGCGCTCAAAAACATATGTTGGGGCTTCCCTGGTGGCGCAGTGGTTGAGAGTCCGCCTGCCGATGCAGGGGACACGGGTTCATGCCCCGGTCCGGGAAGATCCCACACGCTGCGGAGCGGCTGGGCCCGTGAGCCATGGCCTCTGAGGCTGCGCGTCTGGAGCCTGTGCTCCGCAACAGGAGAGGCCACAACAGTGAGAGGCCCACGTACCGCAAAAAAAAATAAATAATAACATATGTTGGATGAATGAAGTGATGGACTTATGATCAGGAAGTACTACATACCAGAAATCTAAAATTCCAATATTCTATTGCATTGGCCAAAAAGTTGGTTCAGGTTTTTCCGTAACATCTTACAGAAAATCCGGAATGAACTTTTTGGTCAACCCAATACTTTCTAACTTCCAACACCTATCCTTCTAGATCTCTCAGATTCTGTTTTCTGGTCCCCGACCTCACAGAGATGCCCAATCTCTTGATATCTCCATAGTCTACCAAGTCTTTAAAAGTTCTGATGGTGTTACTTCCTTCCCTACTCAATCTACACCCATTTTTCATTATGAACTTTTAACCTATACTTTCGTACTTTTTTAAAAAATCCACTCCAGTACAAATCTCTACTGTCACAAATATTCTACTGTCACAGCTACTAAGAATACCACACCAGGATAATATCATACCAGCATGCAGATGAGGCCACCTGAAAATCCATGGTCTTCAACCTCAGCCAGAACTTCAGGATGCTCACCAGTCCTTTAACTTAGAGTCAGCTCCCTCATCCATTTCTCTCCACTCTCCAATCACCTTCTCCCTCCCCAGTCCAACTAGCCACCCTCACTCACCATGGCTGGCAGATTCCCTTGCCTCCTATTTTACAGATGATTGAGATAAGAAGGCATCCACTCAACTCTCTGCCTCCACACCAATGGACTTATTGAAATCTACATCTGTCTGTTCCTCCTTCCCTTTTATATCAGAGGATGAGGTGTCTCCTCTGCAGCCCACCCTCCACTGAAGATGAATCACTTTACATGTGCTTTCAATATCATCCCCTTCCTTCTTCTATTAGAGGACCCCACTATATGTCGAACTCTTCTTAAACTCTGTATCCTTCCCCTAGCTTTGACTTACTCTTTTCTTTCCCTTGTCAGTCAAGCTACTTGTATTCTCTACTTCATCATATGCCATTCATTCAGCCAACACAATCAAACTTTTGTGATACACAGGGGCAAAAATAAAACAGAAATGTGATTCCCCTCAGAAATTCAAACTCTAAAATCAACATACAATGAATAAGTAAGAAGACAGAACAATTTCCAGGTCAGAGAGAGACAACAACAGCAAGGCAATTGGTCCATAAATCAGCAATAGCCATCTGAAAGAAGGTACTTTAGCCCATGGACTTTAAGTATTTTAGTTCCATAGTAAGGAATGCATTTATGCTGGCACAGTGTCACTTACATTCTACGATTTACCTCATTTTGAATCCTTCTGATTTTATTTAGCTCCCCATGTAAGGTCTCCCTGCAGAGAGAGAACCTCTCATTTCAGAAGAGTTCAGGGCTGGAGATACAGATTAATTTCCCTGCTTAGAACTACTGCACTTCACAAAGAGAAGACTAGACATGGCAAATCTAAAAGTTCATAATCTAATGTTAACGGCAACACATTATTTTTAGCAAAGAGAAATAAATCATTCATTTTTAACAGGCGTTGCATGTCAGGACTAAAAGGAGAAATGATATATTGTTACCATCAAGAAGTTATGTAGAGATGTACAGGTTGCATCTTTCTCAAACATTAGAAGGCTTTTCTGCATCAAGTAAATTGCTTTGGATAGCTTATTCTTCCTTATTTTATTCATTACACTTAATTCTGAAAAGCAAACAAACATTTCACCAAAAGGGCAACATAAAAACTATCTTTAAAAAATGTGGAATGGGCTTCCCTGGTGGCGCAGTGGTTGCGCGTCCGCCTGCCGATGCAGGGGAACCGGGTTCGCGCCCCGGTCTGGGAGGATCCCACATGCCGCGGAGCGGCTGGGCCCGTGAGCCATGGCCGCTGAGCCTGCGCGTCCGGAGCCTGTGCTCCGCAACGGGAGAGGCCACAACAG
>NC_041219.1:30000946-30025996 GCF_002837175.3 Physeter macrocephalus | reverse complement strand
AAAAAAAAAAAAAAAAAAAAAAAAAAATGTGGAAAGACAGTTTATCCAAAATTTAATTACCTGTAAAACAATCAGGACTTCCAGGTTTTTTTGGCTTTTCTGGACCTTTGGTAGATTTATTTTTGCTAACAGTTGGCGTCTGCAAAACTGAAGAAGAAGAAGAAGGAGAAGAAGAGATTGTTATCACAATTAGGTTTATGTTCAAGAAAGGAAATATTTTCTAAACACTAAAGAGTAACTATTTGTAAAATTATTGCTTCCTCTATTATGTCAACTTTTTTCATTAATAGATAAAAATTCAAACAAATCTAATACAGTTTCATCATTAAATTCTCTTTTATTTGCTACTGTATGAGAAGATCAAGAATTTTTAAATTATAACAATATTTGATTTTCTATTTCACCTTAAATAAAATTATCTTGAAGGTTGATAAACAGGGTCCAACCTACTTTTGTTCACTTTCCCTTTTCATAAACTTTTCAAAATTGCTCCATCCATGGTTCCTGCAAGAGCACTGGGTACCACATGAAGACCTCCATTCTCCTCTATCTGTGGCTGATAAAATCAGAGCCTCTCTCAAGATTTTCAACTAACACACAAATTATTGCCAGTTGATTGTGAGCAGTGAGAGAGCCTGGTGTGCAACTAGGACTGACCATCACGGTGGTCCAGGAAAGAGGTAGCAGGATGAGGGAGAAGAAGATAAAGGTATGCTAGTCCAGGGAGATGGAGAATATTGCACTGATTCTTGATTTTCCAGGTCTGGTCCTCAAGAGACCTGGCAATATATTGTTTCTGTCCTTAAAGGTATATGAGTGTACCTGTAGTAACCTTACAATAAACCCCTTTTATTGAGGTTTAATTATTTGTGCTAATGCACATGAGTCACCATGGAATGATGATTGACTGATGAAAAGATGCCAAAAGACACCGTTAAAGGATATAAGGTTTCTTTCTTTTCTTTTTTTTTTTTTTTTTTTTTTTTTTTGTGGTATGCGGGCCTCTCACTGCTGTGGCCTCTCCCGCTGCGGAGCACAGGCTCAGCGGCCACGGCTCACGGGCGCATCCGCTCCGCGGCATGCAGGATCCTCCCGGACCGGGGCACGAACCCATGTCCCCTGCATCGGCAGGCGGACTCACAACCACTGCACCACCAGGGAAGCCCTAAGGTTTCTTTAATGGCAAAGGATAAGGAAATGTATCTTCATGGAAATAGCAACACAAAGCGGAAAATAATACATCATTCTCTCAGTACCCAGGGTATTATAAATGCTAATTAAGTGATAGCTCTCATGATTATAATCACTGGAGATAAGAAGGATGAGATTGTAAGAAAACTCTGAATGCCCAATACAGGAGTCACATTTAATGCCACAGTCATCAATAGACAACCACTGTAAAGTTCTTGAATAAGAATGACAAAAGCAGTATTTAGGCAACATTAGTCAGACAGCAGCATACAAGAGTGAAGAATGACAGGAGAAAAAAAGTGATAATCTCTGCTAGGGTGGCAGTCCAATAAAGCAGAGAAAAACATCAAGCAGATCCAGAGATATTGCAAAGACATAATAACTAATCCTATGTAAATATATATACACATAGAGAAAGAGAGAGAGAGAGAGAGAGAGAGTCAACTACAAATTGGCACTTGCCATTGGCACTTGCCGTCTGCCTCTACAAGGATTAGAACATGTGCGGCTGCAGCTGCTGACTTTCAACACCCCCTGAAAGGAGCTCCGGGTGGAGAGCAGAAACGAGGCCCTCCGTGCTCTGGGAAAAACTGGCAGAACAGGTCTTCAGAGAGTTAGGTATCTTCAGGATTTGCTTTTATGAGCCCAATTCTTGGATCTCTTCATATCTAGAAAAGCACTAAAATCCTTCATGGTGACGTCTGCTCCTCGTGACTAGCAGAAACCTTCTGCAAAAAACTATGTGCTTCATTGCATGTACTCCCCCTTCACCAAAATCACATATATAGTGACCTTCCCCCTACCTCTTCGGAGCAGTTTCTCAGAGCTATCTGAGATGCTGTCTCCCAGGCTATAGTCCTCATTTTGCCCCAAATAAAACTTAACTTGCAACTCTCATGTTGTGCATTTTTTTAAAGTCGGCTATCTATATATAAATATATAGGTATCTATAGATATACCCAAAATATATAAAAAAACTCAAGCCATTTAATAATAAAAACATCTGATTTTAAAATGGGCAGAGGAACTAAACAGACATTTTTCCAAAGAAAATATACAAATGGCCTACTAGTACATGTAAAGATGCTTAACATCACTAATCATCAGGGAAATGCAAGTCAAAACCACAATAAGATATTACCTCACGCCTATTAAAATGGCTATCATCAAAAAAGACAAAAGATAATAAACATTGGCGAGGCTGTGGATTAAAGGATACCCTTATACACTATTGGTGGGAATGTAAATTGGTTAAGCCACTATGGAAAACACTATGGAGGTTTCTCAAAAAATTAAAAATAGAACTACTATAGGACCCAGCAATCTACTTCTGGGTATATCTCCAAAGGAAATAAAAACAAGATCTTAGAGATATCTACAGTCCCACGTTCACTGCAGCATTATTCGCAATAGCTAAGATATGGCAACAACCTAAATATCCATCAGTGGGTGAACGTATAAAGAAGATGTGACACACACACACACACACACACACAGTGGAATATTATTCAGTCAGGAGAAAGACATTTACATTAATATGGATGGACTTTGAGGGCGTTATGCTAGGTGAAATAAGTTACACAGAGAAAGACAAATACTCTATGGCATCACTTATATGTGGAATCTAAAAAACCCAAACTCATAGAAACAGAGAGCAGAGTGGTGGTTACCAGGGGCTGAGGAAGTGGGAAAATGGAGAGATATTGGTCAAAGGGTACATAAGATGAATAAGTTCTGGGGACCTAATGTACAGCATGGATCATAGTTAATAATACTGTAGTTGACACTTGTAAGTTGCAAAGTGATTAAATCTTGAATGTTCTCACCACAAAAAAAGAAACGGGAATTATGTGACATGCTTGAGCTGTTAGCTAACACTATGACAGTAATCATTTTGCAATATGTTAGTGTATCAAATCTACACGTTGTACACCTTGAACCTACATAATGTGGTATGTCAATTATATCTTAATAAAGCTGAGGAGAAAAAGTCTGCACTCAAAAATTATTTAATTAACCAGCATTTGATTAAATTTGTTTAGTTGTATATATGATGGGACATCTGAATGTATTCGACAGAGATCAGAAGTCATGTTAGGCTGGAACACTCAGTTCTATTCTATAATTACTCAGTAATTTAAAATGAGGAAGTGGTAGTTAAATGATTATTGACTATATAATCATGCCGGGAGTAACTTGGCTTTATCAAAATTTAACCTCAAACAGAAGAGATTTTTAGACCTAATGATATTTTAAATCTTATCCTGAAACCTGAGTAGTTGTGTTTCTATATGCACACTAGAATTACTATCAGCATTTTTTTTAAATGTTTTGACCTCTTTACCTAAATAACGAGGCAAAAACAACTTAGATCCAACTCATCTGTCCTCTCACACTGCTGTCAGAGATGTCTTTCTAAATTTTTCAATAGCTTCCAGGATAAAATATAAACCCTTTAACCCTTCAAGATCTGTGATCTACCTCTCTAGGCTTATCTGTGTCAACCTCCCATGTGTGCTCTTTACTGCGGCCATAAGAAAATTCCAGCAGTTTCCAGACTTCACCATATAATTGTTTGCTTCCACCTTACTAAAAGTTGCTTTCTCCATTCAAAATGATTGCCTCCTTCTCGATTTTCTTCATAAAGATATTTATGAAGATAAAGATAAAGATAGCTTTCTGGTCAACTATCACTTCTTCCAAGAAGCCATCCCTGACTTTCTTGCCTGTTATACTCTTCTGTGTACCCATAACAAACACTCTGAGCCCACTTCTATTGCATCTATTAACCTTGACTATTATAGTTGGCTTACTTATCTAGAAGCTCAAAATTAAAGGCTGTGTCTCATTTGGACCAAGCTTAATATGGTTCCTAGATTTGACAGCGATTCAATAAATGTTTGCTTCATTAAATTAAGAAAATATCAATAACTTACTATAACTCAAACAATTTAATTTTTTAGAAGTTTACTGATTTGCTATGCAAGGTATAAAGAAATAATGAAACATATCTATTGATATTTATCAGAGAAGTAAGAAAAAATAAAATAATGAAATTTATCTGGAAAACACCTAGTCAACAAGAACACTGTTTACAAATTAAATTGATTCTGTACTTGAATTTGTTTTAAAACTGATTCAGAACAATTTATTTGCTTTGATGGCTACTACCTTGCAATTGGTCAAGAAGCACAACGGCCATTCGGTGCTGGGCTTGAATTAGTTCAAGATGCAAATCCATTATGAAACTATTCGGTGTGACTGGTTTGCACATGTCTCCATCTCTGCAGTGGGTGTGCTTCGGTAGAATTGAAGTAAAAATTAAAAAGGCATATGGTTATCAAAACATACTAAAAATAGCTCTATCTTATTATCATTCAGGTTATCACTTTACTCTTAGCCATTAAAGTCTGCTCACTTCTCAACGCTTTGCAATCTGGCTTACACACTAAGAAATCTGCTTTTCAAATTCACCAGCAGCCTCTTCAGTGACAGACTCAAAGACTCCTCACCCTCCTTGATTTCTTCTGGGAAAAAGGGAATACATTTCTGGCCTATGAGAGGAAAGCCACCACAAACCATGCTTTACTTACCTATTTGCAAGGCCAGCCCTCTTCCTAGTTAAGTAAAATAAACCTAATGTAAGAGTTTCTCATTCTTACCGTGGCATAGCAATGGTCAACCACTGATGATCCATTTGGCAAAGCAGTTAACATGCAATTCAAATTTATTCCACCAATGGCTTTGTCAAGAAGTTCATAGGCCAAAAATAACTGTTCCTCAGGTTTTTTCTAAAGTAATTTTATAAACAAAACAGAAAAATTAAATTTAAGGGAAAATCATATACAACACTTCCCAACTTTTTAACAATAGTTCAAAACCAAATAACAAATTTAAATAGCCTATCCAAGATCAACGACATCATATGTCTTACTAAGTATATTTGTTTTTGATTAAACGTGGAATACTATTAATAAAGGTAAAATAATAAATACAGTTCATTTTTCCAAATATTAATTAAACTTTTCAAAAACATGTATATAACTTCCTTTTATGGTTTTCAAAATTCTGATGGTACCAAATGTATAAGTAAATTTTAAAAATCTAACTCATAATTTATCATTTTCACATACTTTATTTTGAAAGTTAATTTTTTTTGAATCTCTGAGCTGGAAATCTAGACTTGGAGGCCATCAAATCCAACGGTCTACACTGTGATTTTCAAAAACTAAATACCTTCTATTATAATTATCCTCACAGAGAGACAAATACAGAGAGTAACATAAAGAGCAACCAGCTTTGTTCAAACTTTTAATTTTTCATATTTTCTTCAGCAAATGTTTAGAAAATAAAGCAAACACATACATGCAGATCACTGAAATCCTCTGTATAACTGTTCATAGTGACTCTCCTCTTCTCTGCCCCTAGAGGTAGCCACTGTCCTTGAATTTGGTTTTTAACCATTCTTTTGCATGTTTTTAAACTTTTACTACATGTGTATGTGTGCATTAACAATATACAATATCACTTTGCATATTTTTAATTCTCTTGTAAAATTCTGCGGTTCACTTTTTTCACTCAACCATATGTCATTGAAATCTTCTCCTGCAACTCAGTGTGTCAGTCAGGGTTTAGTTAGGAACACAGAGCAACTCTAGGTATTGCAAGCAGAAAGGGATTTAATGCACAGAACTAGAAGTGTCCATCACTGATGGAAGGCCTGGGGGAGCAAAGATCAAGAAAGCTGCCAGTGATCAATTTACAGGAATCTAAGAGTCCAGGAGGCAGGTGACAACCTCAAGTGTCTCACGCTGAAGCAAGTGAATTGCAAGGGCTTGCTCAGCGAGGCTGGTCAATTAACTTCTTCCATCCGCCACTGCAGAATAAGAACGCTCTCTTCCCTTGTGTATTACAAATTCATGCAAATGCCCCTCACTGGAAGACTAACCTAGAACCATATGGAAATGAGATGGTGGGAAATGTAGTTCCAGGTTTTCCCCCTGTAGTGTGAAGGTGACTCTAGAAGTGGATGGCAATGATGCCAGGCTGACTCTAGTTCAAGCCCACTTTAGCTCACTCACCTTCACTGCTACGATGAAATGGTGTTGTGCTCAGGACTACATCACAATTCACTTATCCACTCTTCTGCTGATGGACATTTAGACTGCTAGTACTAAAAGTGTGCAACGTATTATACTAGTCTGATACTTGCTTTCCAGTCCTTATACCTTCCCTTCTGCTCTTCTTTTTTCACACAGCTGTCTAAGGCCCCTAGGACATTTTGATCAGAAGAATGACAGATACCTTTAAGTTGTTACATCGATATAAAGGGACTGCTTTTCATCTTTTACCATAGGTGTAACAGTCATTAAAGGTCTTGAATGATACCCTTCATGCGATACAGAAGTTCTCTTCTATTCCTAACTTGTTAAGAGTTATTTTTTAAAAGGTGGCTGTTGAATTTCATCAAATGCTTTTGTTGCAGCTCTTTATCTAATGAGGTGGTCGTTATTTTCTCCTTTTCATCTGCTAATGTGGTGTACTGCATTATAGATTTTCTAATGTCAACGCATACTTGCATTCTGGAATATATATAACTTGATTACACACATTCATTAAAGATATATGTAGACATGAATCTCCATTCAAGAATCACTGGCTCATAAACAACAAGCTCCTACCGTATAGCACAGGGAACTATATTCAGTGTCCTGTGATAAACCATAATGGAAAAAATATGAAAAAGAATATATATATGCATAATGAATCACTTTGCAATACAGCATAAATTAACACAACATTGTAAATCAACTATACTTCAATAAAATTTTTTTTAATTAAAAAAATTTTTTAATTAAAAAAAAAAAAAGAATCACAGGCTCAGGGAAAATCACAACCCAAATAGTGTAAATTTGAAAAACGGACCTACATGAGGGCAGGTTCAAATTATTAGGAAGAGAGACTTTCTCCCGTTTACTCCACTTTCAGTACCCAAATTGAGAAACCTCCCTACCAAATAGGCAGATATTTTTCTAGTTGATGGTTTCCTAAGATGAGTCTTGTAGGCTCTAACTAAATGTGTGAGTCTGAGTGCCAAGCCCCATCCTTCATGTGCCCAAGGCTCATCTCTTGTCCCTAAATGGTCGTTAATCTAAGTTTCTTCGTAACTGAGCCCATCAACCTACTGCAGCATCTATTCATAAACTTACCATTTTGGTTTTCAGTTCCCCTTTCTATTTTGGCCCCTGGAATTTACCTTACTTTCTTGTGAGCTCTGTGGTGTACTTAAGGATATTTGTTCAATTCTGTCCAAAATTTCTAGGTGTTTTGTAGGAAGGGGGTTTTCAGGTCATCTAGTTTTCCATTTTGCCACAAACAGAAGTCTCTAAGGATACCTCTTAACACCAAGGAGCTTCAAAGACCCCACACACATACCCACATTCTAACACTGTCATCATCATCACCGTCATCATCACAGCTAATATTGAATTAAAACACGTTCCAAGTACTGGGCTAAATGCTTTATATGGACAAATTTTTAAATTACCATAATCCTATGAGGTACTTATTAATTATTAAAACTTTATAACCCATTTGTCAAAAATAGCTATGTATTCAGTAAAACTTTAAAGTAAGTTGTTAAAAACTATAATCACAATAGCACCTTATATATGTTTTAAACAGTTGCATGTATACATGCAAGATATATAATTTATCCCACCTGCAGACTCTGCTAGGTGAGCATATGGATTTTGGACTCTCCTTACAATAAATTCTCACTCTTCCCCACTTCACTCCCTTCCAAATAGGTCTGAGACTCTAGGTTGAGATTTAGTGCCCTTTGCGAAACATAAGGGAAAAACTGAGTTGCCATCATGTGCCGGTTACTGGTTTCCACAATGTTACCAACATCTCATTTGAACTGTATCACTTAAATACTACCAGTAGAATAGATACTATTGTTATAATTTTACAGATGAGGACACATATATTCAAACAGATTAAATAGTTTATTCAAGATCACACAGTCAACATTAAAGTCAGGATTCAACTCCAAGTCTCCCAATACCAACTGCTATGCCCTTAGACCAGACCAATGAATCACCCTTACTCCACCTACCACATGCCCCACCAGTACAGCTGAGCAGGTAGTGTATGGCACAGTTTTAGGGGTGCCATTCACACTGTAGTCATAATAGACTTCTATATTTATTTTGATAATTTCCCAGCAGATGGCAATAAATCATATCAAGGAAAGGGTGCATTTTTCTAATCTAAACACAGTAGCAATAGTTCATAAATGGTTTTCAGTTTCTTCATGGTCACCTTCAAAGAAATCCATTTCATTTAGTGCCTTTAATTGCCAGAATTTTTCCACCCAAGCCAAAATCTAGCACTTTGTAACTTCTACTAGTATTCCTATTCCTGCCCTATGAAGCTTCAGAGAATAAGTGCTAGTCCACTAAGCCAGTAATTCTTAAATTCTAATTTCCTTAAGAATCTACCTGGCAAACTTTTAAGAACCTCACACCTGAATTATAAACTTTTAAGAACCTCAGACCTGAAATTATGATTCAATACGTCTAGAATGGGAAATAGGAAGCTACATATTTAGCAAGCACTGTAAATGATCCCTGGAAAAACCACTGGCAGACAGCTATTAATGCCCCCTTAATCTCTTATGCAGTTCAAACATTCTCTGTTCCCAATGTAAGACTTCTCAGCTCTCTCTCTTTAGAAGACACAATACAGTGTAAAGAACTCAAAACTGCATTCTCTGAAACCTATTATTAGAAGATGAACATTACATTCAAGAAAGTAAATTCAGAACGCTCCCCCAGTCCTCTGGTACATTCAGAATATTTTATTTGTCCCCAATTTCTTAGGACTTGCATTTTTTATGTATTAGAAGAAAGTACTTTATACAAATATCCTGAAGACACTTTTTTTTTTAATCAAGAGGCAGCATGGCATAGTGGCTAAATGCCTGAACTTTGAAGGAAACACACCTAAGTTCAAATCCACTTACAGTGCAACCTTGATCAAGTAGAATGTAGTAGTGAAAATGATCACTATGACTACACAGATCAACTTGAGTCAATCTCACAAACACAGCACTGAGATTAAAAAATGAGCTGCAGAAGAATACACAGAGTATGACACCATTTATATAAATTCAAAAACAGTACTCTACTGCTTAAGGATACAAACATATGTAATAAAAATACTACAATGCCTGACAATTATAATCACTCTTTAGAACAGCAGTTACTCCTAGGTAGGGGGAAAGACAATGTGATCAGGAGCAGTTAGTGGAGGAGCTGAGTTTCAACTGTACTAGCTATGTTTTGTTTCTTAAAAGAGTGATGGGGTAGTACTAGCACCACATAGGACAGAGTTTGCAAAATGCTATTCTAGTTCTTGCCTGTAAATAAATGTTTATTACATACATGAGACAATTCCCTAGGCTCCCATTCAGATCTACAGGTCCACACAATCCATGATGTACAAAAATAATTCAAATATAGTAAGAAAACTATAATCAAAAAGAAGAATGGCCATTTGCCTCCCTCATCTTCTATCTCCTCTTAAGCTAACATTCAGTGAGAACTTGCCACGTGCCAGGGACTGTTCTAGGTGCATTTTTAGCAGGTAGTAACTAATTTAATCTGTCAGAGGTAAATGCTAAGTAGGACATCTCTGCTCTGTGAGTCTATGAATCACAACACATTCAAAATATCAATAGTAATGTAACTATAAATCCTCCTAAGATGCTTTATCTAGCTTATTTTTGGAGCTGATTAGATTTTTTTCTAAAGTAAAAACAAAATGTAGAAAAATGTCCATATAGTTCTCAATGTATACAGAAACCATAATTTCTCAGATATTAAATATTCAAAATTACTTCTGTAATTAACCATTATACATTTACAAATTTAATATTATTTGAAAATTAAAATTCATGTTTTTAACTACATTTTCTAAAATATTTTGCCATACCTTTAATATTGGAAGAGTTTCCACACTCCCTTTTGGAGCCCCAAGGCATTCACTAGTCCCTTTCCTTAAAGGTATATCTGAAAAATAGAGAGAAAGAAAGAGAGAAAGAGAGGAAGGAAGGAAGGAAGGAAGGAAGGAAGGAAGGAAGGAAGGAAGGAAGGAAGGAAGGAAGGAAGGAAGGAAGGAAGGAAGGAAGGAAGGAAGGAAGGAAGGAAGGAAGGAAGGAAGGAAGGAAGGAAGGAAGGAAGGAAGGAAGGAAGGAAGGAAGGAAGGAAGGAAGGAAGGAAGGAAGGAAGGAAGGAAGGAAGGAAGGAAGGAAGGAAGGAAGGAAGGAAGGAAGGAAGGAAGGAAGGAAGGAAGGAAGGAAGGAAGGAAGGAAGGAAGGAAGGAAGGAAGGAAGGAAGGAAGGAAGGAAGGAAGGAAGGAAGGAAGGAAGGAAGGAAGGAAGGAAGGAAGGAAGGGGAGGAGGGAGGGAGGGAGGGAGAGAGGGAGGACGGGAAGGAAGAGAAAAAGGAAAAGGAGGAGAATAAAAAGAGGAAAAATAGGAAGAGGAGGAGGAGAGAGTAAGAGAGAGAGAGAAACAAAGAGAAAGAAGGACCAGAGAAAATAAAAGGATGAAAGAGAAAAATGGAAATATAACAGTGAATCATAATCATAAAGAACATTATGCTAGTTATCTTTTCACCCATGATTTTAGAAATAGTTCAACACTTAGAAGTTGAATAACAAATTATTTCTTTCACATAATTACATTTTGTCTTTATATAAGTTAATTTAAAAGCATCTTGGGGCTTCCCTGGTGGCGCAGTGGTTGAGCGTCCGCCTGCCGATGCAGGGGACACGGGTTCGTGCCCCGGTCCGGAAGGATCCCACATGCCGCGGAGCGGCTGGGCCCGTGAGCCATGGCCGCTGAGCCTGCGCATCCGGAGCCTGTGCTCCGCAACGGGAGAGGCCACAACAGTGAAAGGCCCGCGTACCGCAAAAAAAAAAAAAAAAAAAAAAAAAGCATCTTGTAGTTCTCGCTTTGGCAGCACATATACTAAAATTGGAATGATACAGAGAAGATTAGCATGATTAGCATGGCCCCTGCGCAAGAATGACATGCAAATTCGTGAAGCGTTCCATATTTTTAACACAGTATTATGAAGCAATTATACTCCAATAAAGATCTATTTAAATAAATAAACTGAACACTATATTCAACTGTACACGAGTTTGAAATACAATCAAGATAATAAACCTATCCATCACTCCTAAAAATAAATAAATAAATAAATAAAAGCATCTTATAATACAACAAACCAACTCAAAAAGCCTGATTATCAGCAAGGTTATATTATGGTAAAGAGACTGGTCTTTCTACATATTCTATAGAAAGTCCACTGAAAGGCATTCACCAAATAACAGTAAATTTAGACAAATGTCAGAGAAGTCTGGCTTGAATTAGAAGACTATAAATAATAAAAATGTATATGGCAATGCTAGTTTCTTAGTCTAAAAATTATTCAGTAATTCCAATTAGACAATGAAGTATTTAATAAACAGATGAATAAAGAAACATCTTGAAGCAGATTATCATAATTAACATACAAAGAATGACTTGTACTTTGTGTTTTATGTGCCAATATGATAATGAGAATAACATTGTTGTAAAATTATAAAAATTTATATGTCTAAATGGGGACAACTACTCATGACATAAATGTAGATGTTTTCAAATTTACAAATGGACTGTGCTCTAATATTGATTAGTTCTTTAGAAATGAAACATTTTAACAAAGGATCAGTATAATAAGTTGTATTTAGCCCATTTATAATTGAAGAATATAAAACAATAGTCTCCCAGAAGTAACTAGTAAACAAAATAATAAAATTGAATAAGAAATAGACATTTTTTTTAAAAAGTAATCATTGGACCTTTTGCTTCCAGTAACAGATAATCTGGAAACATTCTGCTGGCTAGGAACCTGGAAAAATACACTTTTTTTCTTTTCATCTGCAAGCTAAGACGCTAATTTCAATACAGAGCCAGGATCTTGGGAAGGAAGTATCCTCTGGATCTTGGGAAGAGAGTCCAGGGACTAGAGAATGGCATCAGAGCTACTTTTCTCACTGAAGACTTTCATCAATTCTGGAGAGGAAAGTTGAGAAGCTGAGTGGTACTTTGACAGCCTTCAGAGGATACAGCAACAGAGATTGGTATCCAGGGCCCACCAAGGGTGAAAAGCCAGAAGGGGCCACATCCTAGGAGTCAGAGTAACTGAAAATAGGTCGAAGAAAGAGCATCTCAGCTTTAAATTATCTTAATCTCTCAAATTGGAATAATGGGACCCTGGAGTAGTAGTGCCTTCATGCATCTGGTAAAAGCAAGCATAAATCTTCCCTGGAAGAACAGATCATCTAAGGCTTCAAATTACTTTTATAAAATATTTAGCAAATATAGTATCTACCACATAATCAAAAATAACCAGAGTAACCAAACAGTCGATGAAGTAAGTTCTTCACTTAAGGTATCAATAGAATAAATGCAGATGGAATGATAGAAGTTAGAAGCCCCTTCTGGCTTACTTACCCCTCCTCCAGTAGCCTTCAACCAATGACAGACAAAGGTACAAATACCACAACCTCCCAGTTCTCTGAGGCATGTTCTATATACAGTCTCCTAGAGGTCCCTCGTGGGAATAAGCCCTGTACCCACAACAGCAGCCTTCTCATGAACTTCCTGTACCTTGTATTCGCTTCCTTTCCTTCTCTGTCTCATTTCACCCCAACACCCTGCTTCCCTGGATCACATTCCAAATAAACTACTACACTCAACTCCTTGTCTCAGAATCTGCTTCTGGGGAAACCAACCTAGGAAAAGAGTCAAGCTGACAACAGCTGAACTCACTGGTAAATCTTTACATCATAACAAGTGGGACAAGCAGGCATTACATGGCTCCTGATGCAATGCAATAAGGAGTATGCATGAAGTATGCTCGCCAAAAAAAAATAAGATACTGGCAAGAATATTTTTTGAAAATGTATCTCTTGAATACAAGCAACCTGGTAGATCTGATTACCAGGTAGAGAAACAAGTTAATCAACACCACAAGGATAGAAACAGCCAAATCCAGTATGTGGGAAATCCTACAGGGGGATAATTCAATTTCTTCGGGAGTAAGGAGAGGGGGAACTGCTACAGGTTACAGAGAGAGACTTAAGAGACACATAAGAAAATAAAATGTGTGGGACTGTTTGGATCCTGACTGGAACAAACCAACTTAAGACATTTTTAATACAATCAGGGACATAGGAATTTTTTGCTTATTTTGTAAGGTGTAATAACAGTAACATGGTGGTTTTATAAAAAGAAAAAACCACCTTATCTGATAGATAGACCAACACACAACACATACACACACAACACATACACGTGTATATGCTGAGGTATTTGCTGGTGAAATGACATGATGTCTGCTTTAAAACACTCCGGGATGGGCTTCCCTGGTGGCGCAGTGGTTGCGCGTCCGCCTGCCTATGCAGGGGAACCGGGTTCGTGCCCCGGTCTGGGAGGATCCCACATGCCGCGGAGCGGCTGGGCCTGTGAGCCATGGCCGCTGAGCCTGCGCGTCCGGAGCCTGTGCTCCGCAACGGGAGAGGCCGCAGCAGAGGGAAGCCCGCATACCACAGGAAAAAAAAAAAAAAAAAAAAAAAAACACTCCGGGAAAAAAGAAAGTGTTGTCAGGAGAGATGAAATAAGATTAACAAAATATTCATAATTATTGGTACTGGATGATGCATACTCAGTGACTTATTTCACCTCTCTATATTTGAAATTCTACATAATAAAAGTTTTTAAAAAGGGAAAAGCATTTTAAGACAGGATGTGTCAAAAACATGACTTCAAGCCACTGAAGTGTTAGATAGCCAGAGACCTCTAACCAGTGGTCCTCAAGTTTTGACGTGTATCAAAATCTCCTGGTAAGCTAATGAGGACTCGGAAGGTCCAGGCTAGTTGAAGTATGATAAGCCTGGGCCTTGTATTTTTAACAAGTTCCCGAGTGATACTGATACCGATCAAAGTTTGAGAACTATGGCTGTCAAATTCCATCTGCAAAGCTGCACTCAACAACCGAGAATAGGCAGAGCCAGATTAGCAAATCTCTGGGAAAACAATTATTACAATAATTATTACCAAATCCCTCACACGTCATACACACTCTGTAAATGGGGTGAAATAGGAAGTAGACACCCACATGTCTCCTCCACCTCATTTTCTATATGGGAGTTACCTAATGAAACAGATAATTCAGGGGTTCAACCACAGGCAGGAGAAAGAATGAGGAGAGCAGACCAATCCTCTGAGAGAAGGCACCTCCTGGAAGGAGAACAGAATAATGACAGGGAGCGGTTGGGACAGGGAGAGGAGGAGAATGAGTGGGAAATGGGGGCAAACAGAGGAAGAAGATAAGAAGAAAGGGAAAAGAAGAGAGGCAACAGAATAAATGAAGAAAGAAGGAGAATTTTCAAAGGAGGGAATCAGAAGAGAGACTTAAAAAGGAGACAAAAGGTAGAAGGACATGGATCCATTCAACTAACATTCATCTGAGCTCCTCCTCTGTGTCAGGCAATGTGCTGGTACCAAGAATAAAACGGTGACCTGAACACACTCTCTTCCTTCATGAAGCATCACTCTAGTGGGAAATGGAAGGGGAGGGAGTAGGATGAAAGGGAGGAGAGAAAAGAAAAAAGGAAGAATGGGGGAGGGAGAGAGACAGGGGTAGGTGGACATGAGGAACAGAGAAGGGAAGCATCTGAGTGAAGACAAGACACAAAGAGTTTCATCTGCCACTGAACCACAGAGCATATGACCTTTTTTTAACATCAACTTGGTCGAACCTATATTATTTCTATCTTTGATTATAAATCATCACTGAAGCACAATACTGAAATGCCTAGTTTCCATTAACAGATGTTAACCAGTAGTATGATTTATACTTATATATTCATATGTATATATATATATATATATATATATATAAATGACCTCATATTTTTTCATTCAATATTTTACCTAGAAATTTTTTAAATTTTCTTCTTGGGTTTCCTAAAGACTCCAATATTTCACTTAATCGTAATGCGACCTCTGCCACCACCACAACATCAATGTCTTCCATTTTATAGCAGTGAATTATTTCATTTATCTGCCACAGAAGATAAACCCACTAAAAAGAGAAAATACACAGTATAATCAATTGAAAGTAACTACATTGTAGAGTCACATTTTGTAAAACTTAGTACTTCCTTGAAATCACCATCTTCTAATCATATGGAATACTACACAGGTACTCCTCCTTATTAGTTGATCTTAATTATAAGTAATATAAAGATCAATAATCCTAATAAAGTGATATTTAATGATCCATCTGTTGATATAAATTCACAAAGATTTACTTAAGCTTATAGTCTGCATATCTATAGCCATAATGGAAAATTTATCATATGGTTTATATATATCAGTGAAGATTATCTGTATCTTCAAAATTCTCATTCTCCCTTCAAAAAGCAGTGGTTAAGATCACTATCAAAGGCATCCAAAATAGTGAGGGAGAAGCGGGTGTTTCAAGTTCCATGCTGGGTGCCTTGGAAGCTGTCTTTCATGTCTATAACCCCAAAGCTTAGCACATAAAATTAGCCATCACAGTTTGGGAGCTAAAATGAGAAAACAACATTTATGCATCCACATCATTAGTTTATTAAACTATACGATAAAATTATGCCCATGCAACCTTATGTAGCTAATCTTAGGAGGCCTCAGAATCATAGAAGACTGTGTTATTGTTAAAATATTCTCTCCTAAGTTTCCAGGTTACAACATTCACCTGTTCAACTTTCTCCTTTCCAAAGGAGCTCAAAAATATACTATTGATATTATTACCAAAAAAACTGAAATGCTTTACTTGTATTTTCTATTATTAACCTTCTTAATGAATATATCCAAGTTCATATAACCTTAAACATACTGTATGTACTCCTCCCTTAAAAACCTGAAACACCTCCCTGCTTCCCAAAATTAAATTGGGGCAGAAGTGCAGGGAATACAGTTAAAGGAAAGGCTCACTCACCACTACATTTCAAAAATAGTATTGATAATTACGCAGGTGGGTAAATAGGGAAAATTTAGGTTTGAAATGTGCATCACAAATTAAATTAGCAATAACAAAAAGCATATGAAGAGAAACAAAAAGGAATACTTTATTAGTACTGATTTTCTGGGTGAATTTTGCATAGTCATTTCTGGACACATTGACCCGCTGAATTCCTACTTTGCACTTCTGCCATAGGAACATTATCACGTCCACAACGATTTCTTTATCAGGCTGAGCATTCTGAAAACAAAAGTGGTAAAGTAAATTGATAAGAACAGTTAAGATATAGAGATATAGGTATACAACATTTAATGTATGCCAGGCAACATTCTCAGAGCTTTATACTTACTGCAGTGAACTGAATGTTTGTGTCAACTCAAAATTCTTATGTTGAATTCCTAACTCCCAAAGCAATGGTATTAGGAGGCAACTGGTATGAGGGCGGGGCCCTCATGAATGAGAATAGTGTCCTTATAAAAGGGACCCCAGAAAGAGAGTGAGAGACTCCTTTCTGCCAAGTGAAGACACAGCAAGAAGACAGCCATCTATGAACCAGGAGGCAGATGACACCTTGATTTCTCAGCCTCCAGAACTGTGAGAAATAAATGTTTGTTGTGTAAGCCAACCAGTCTAGGGTATCTTTGTTATAGAAGCTCAGATAGACTGAGATATATACCAGGTCATTTAATCCTCATAACAACCTATGAAGTGAGTACTATTACTATCATCCTCATTTTACAGATGAGCAAACTGAAGCACAAGATGAAGTGGTTTTTCCTAAGATAAAATGAAAGAAAGTAGCAGAGCCAGGATTCAAACCCAAGCAGTCTAGCTCTAGAGACCTCACTTTTAACTGCTCTAGGCTACTTGACTTCTCTAAAAAGAACAGTTCCAAATACTTTTAGGCAAGTTATGTAAACCTACCAGTTTCATCCAGATTTGAAGTGTGTATATACTTCCTTCTTTTTAAAATTTCTGTATTAAAGTAATAAAGAAGGGACTTCCATGGTGGCACAGTGGTTAAGAATCCACCTGCCAAGGCAGGGGACACGATTCAATCCCTGGTCCAGGAAGATCCTACATACCGTGGAGCAACTAAGCCCGTGCGCCACAACTACTGAGCCTGAGCTCTAGAGCCCATGTGCCACAACTACTGAAGCCTGCGCACCTAGAGCCCGTGCTCCACAATGAGAAGCCACCGCAATAAGAAGCCTGCACACCACAATGAAGAGTAGCCCCCACTCACCGCAACTAGAGAAAGCCCGTGTGCGGCAACAAAGACCCAACACAGCCAAAAAGGAAGGAAGGAAGGGAGGGAGGGAGGGAGGGAGGAAGGAAGGAAGGAAGGAAGGAAGGAAGGAAGAATAAAGAATGGCGAGGTGGAGAAACTAGTAAGGGGAGAGGGAATGGGGAGCTGGGAAAGTTTATGGACAAAAAGAAAAGAGAGACATGAAGGAACTAAACTGAACATCACATTGGATATCAACAGATGACCCAAATCAAGTATATCTCCTCTCAGTTCAGTTACTTTGGCTCTTTCCAAAAGGAAAATAAAGTTATTCACTGTATATGAACTAGAAAGATAATGAGTTTATGATTAAAATATATCAAACCTCGAGCTCCTTTGGGGCAGCTCTAAGACTTATTTCGCATATGCGGTACCTTAGTACAGTACTTGGGAACATAACAGAGGTCAAGAAATGTTTACTGAATTGAACTGAACTAAGATACACATGGTTTTTTAAAAAGCAGAAAGATGAAAATTTCATGCGCTTTTCAGCCCTGATTGGAATTTTTTGGTTTGGTTTGCCCACTATAATAAGTATATTTGCTATCAAATACCTTTCTTTCAAAAATTAAACACCTGTCACAGGTTATAACAAACTAATAAATGAAGGAATAGAAAATATTATAAGAGTGGAACTTCTCAAGTCCCTTACTGTGTTTCACTTGCCTGAACAATAGTTAATATAATGCTCTATAACTGTGGTTTTCAAACATTTTTTTATAACCGTAAAACCAAATTTTCAAAGGAAATTCCCTCAGAATCTCAAAAACTAATAGGAACAGCTTAGGGTGTTACGACCTAAAGCTGGCTCCTGAGGAGCCTCAGAGAAGCTCTGGGGGGGGTCCCTGGAATTCAGTTTAAAACCAGTGCTGTACTAGTTTTGCTTAAATATCCATACCCACAAATCATCATTTCTAAATACTGGACATTGTGTGCTAAGTGACTCCAAATAATAACCAGGCTTTGTACTCAGGGACTGGAAAGCAATATTTTAAGAATATTAACTCTCACTAAAACCACTGCTTCATTTCCTTCATCATTAGAAATATAGCTAACCTCCTCAGTTCTTTGTGTCCACCTAGAGGGTTGGGATAGGGAGGGTGGGAGAGAGAAGCAAGAGGGAGGAGATATGGGGATGTATGTATATGTATAGCTGATTCACTTTGTTATACAGCAGAAACTAACACACCATTGTAAAGCAATTATACTCCAATAAACATGTTAAAAAAATGCAAGAAAGAAGAAAAACTAAATGTATATACAAGAAAAAAATAAGAAAATCATATGTTAGAGAAAACAGATGTTAGAACGAGTCTTAAGTTTAAGAATAAATCTGGCAAAAACAAAAAGAAATATAGCTAGCCTTGGAATTTCCCAAGAAGGAAGAGACTGACGCCCAAAATGATGACAATAATAAAAACAGATTTAAAATTAAAAGTCAGGGTATAAATCGATCTCTTCTAATGATTAAACAATACAGAATTCCAGCAAGGTGAAATTCCTGTGGGGTTTTTTTTTGCCTTTTTTTTTTTAACATCTTTACTGGAGTATAATTGCTTTACAATGGTGTGTTAGTTTCTGCTTTATAACAAAGTGAATCAGTTATACATATACACATGTTCCCACATCTCTTCCATCTTGCGTCTCTCTCCCTCCCACCCTCCCTATCCCACCCCTCTAGGTGGTCACAAAGCACCGAGCTGATCTCCCTGTGCTATGCGGCTACTTCCCACTAGCTATCTATTCTACGTTTGGTAGTGTATATATGTCCATGCCACCCTCTCACTTTGTCACAGCCTACCCTTCCCCCTCCCCACATCCTCAAGTCCATCTGTATATCTTCTTTGGAGAAATGTCTATTTAGGTCTTCTGCCCATTTTTGGATTGGGCTGTTTGTTTTTTTGACATTGAGCTGCATGAGCTGCTTGTAGATTTTGGAGATTAATCCTTTGTCAGTTGCTTCATTTGAAACTATTTTCTCCAATTCTGAGGGTTGTCTTTTGGTCTTGTTTATGGTTTCCTTTGCTGTGCAAAAGCTTTTAAGTTTCATTAGGTCCCATTTGTTTATTTTTGTTTTTATTTCCATTTCTCTAGGAGGTGGGTCAAAAAGGATCTTGCTGTGATTTATGTCATAGAGTGTTCTGCCCATGTTTTCCTCTAAGAGTTTGATTTTTAAATCTGGCTTTAAATTAAGTAAAAGAGCCTCCTTTGACACTATTACAAATTATCCAAAATAGCTTTTTCACCTGTGGAGAGCCACAGACACAGGAATACAAGGTTGCCGCCAAATGGAAAATGTCTTCTGAATATCCACAAGTCTTCACAGAAGTATCTCAATTTATAAAATACAGGAAAATGAAACAAAAAATCTTGTTACAAAATTTCAAATAGAAAAGGCTTAGAAACACAGAAATTCTACAAAAGTGACATAAATGATATCTGGGCAAATAGTATATCAATAAGACACCTTAAATGCTTCTGTGAGAAAACTAATCTAAGTAGGCTCTAATTCAATTAAAATGGACTGTTAATATTTTCATTAATCTGCAATCTGTATGCCAACTATGTCCATAATGGAATTGAGAAGGTTTATAATATTAAAACATATAGGGCAGTTGAAATAAAAATAACAAAGGTATCTATTCAGAAACCATTAGAAGAAAAAAAAAAAGCATCGTTACTTGGTACAAATTATTGACCACAATTTAGCAGCCATTCAATGCCTTAAGAATATGATAAAACATAAAAGTATAGGATTAAATAATTCTCTAAAAAACAGAGGCTGCAGATTTTCAATTGTATATACAATGACCTTTAAGACGTAAAATGGGGGCTTCCCTGGTGGCGCAGTGGTTGAGAATCTGCCTGCTAATGCAGGGGACACGGGTTCAAGCCCTGGTCTGGGAGGATCCCACATGCCACGGAGCAACTAGGCCCGTGAGCCACAACTACTGAGCCTGCACGTCTGGAGCCTGTGCTCCGCAACAAGAGAGGCCACAATAGTGAGAGGCCTGCGCACCACGATGAAGAGTGGCCCCCGCTCACCACAACTAGAGAAAGCCCTCGCACAGAAACGAAGACCCAACACAGCCAAAAAAAAAATTAATTAATTAATAAACTCCTACCCCCAACATCTTCTTAAAAAAAAAAAAAAGACGTAAAATGTTTTAGAATGGAAAACTCTGCATGCTTGCAACAGAGAGGAGACCACCAAACCTTCCCTTACCAAAGTGAACTGATAGATTTGATTTGCTGCCCTTCTGGCCTCTCACTGATAAGGTAGCAGCTAAGTAGAGCCTCATTCTTCTACTCAAAACCATGACTCAAAATAAAATCCAGCATCCTTCCAAGGCCTAGGAATCTGCAAGACCAGGCACCCAGCTATCTCCCTGAGCTCACGTCCTACCGCATTCTCAAATGCCAGCACCACCACCAGCGCACTCCAGCCACACATGCCTCCTTGCTATTCCTTCAACAGTCAAGCACACTCTCAGGACCTTTGCACTTCCTGCTCCCTCCGCCCTGAACGTTCTTTCTCTCACCTCACCTGTAGAGAGCACATAAAGTCATCTTAATTTTTCAAAAATGCAAGTAAATACTCACCATAAAGAGCACTTTTTTTAACGTAAACTTGTCCTCCTTTGTAGTTTTCGAGGGGAAAGATCAAACCTTGGTTTCTCTTTACGTTGATTAAAGGTTCTATTGCAATAAGAAGAATTAAATCTTTCTCTGCTTTCTTTGACTCTGGATCATCCTGCCTCTAAGAAAAGTATATCCCACAATTAATTATTTCAGTGTCATGTTAATAAAATAAAAACAAAGTAACTATTGTGCATATATTACCTGGAGAAAATCAATCAGCTGCCCAGCTGCAGATTCAAATAAACTCCATTCCTCGTAAGTAAAAGCTAGTTTTATAAATTTCACGGCAGCATCCACAGAAATAACATTTTTCCTTCTTATAATAAGTTCCAGAAGAGAAGATTTTGGAAAATCAAGCACGCCATCTGCACTGGTATTTGACACTAGAAAAGGAGAGAGAGGGGTTTGGATGTCATTTGTGCAAAGAAATATTTACTAAACATTAAATGTCAGACACTGCCAGGCTAGATAAACAACGGAAAAGACGCAAACACAACCCCTGCCTTCGCAGAGCTCGTGCGCAGGTGCGGGCAACAAGGAATCTTAGGGGGCAAATACCTTGGTGCTGTGTGGACAAGTAAGAAAGGCATCGGACAGAGGTTTGGAGTAGGAGGTCGGTCAGGGAAGGCCACCCCAGAGGGAGGAACATGGAATCTCAAAAAGAGAAGATTAGGAAGAGTTGACTAGTGAAACAGACAGCTAGATATTACAGACTGGGAGCTCGGAAAAGAGATCTCAGATAGGGATATAGCTTTAGAGTCATCATTACATATCCACAGTAAATGGGCAACAGATGGCTGCCTAGGACAGAGCAGCAAGGAAGCCCAACAAGTAAGAGAAGGGCCACGGGAGCAAAGGCTGCAAGGGAGAGCGTTTAGAGAGAAAGGAGTAGTCAACAGCAACAAACACTACAGAGAGCAAAGGGAAGAAAAACACTGACTTTCAAATTGAACAATAAGGAGGTTGTCCCTGACACTCTCTGTCCATGACAGAAGACCGCCAAGTACAAGCAGGAAGGAGAGAATTTGGGACAGTGAAAACAGACAACTCCTCCACTAAATCTGACTCTAACAAGAGGAAGCAATACAGGGGAGGAAGCTGGATAGGGATGAAGGGCAGTTTGCAGAGATTAGGACCAAAGACCTAAAGAGGAGGAGAAGGAACGTTCCTTCCACTTTAATGACAGACAGTGGATGAAGGTACATTTTCAGGTGTGGGTGAAGGAAGTCAAGGGAATTCTCCTCTGAGATCTCGTATCTTCCTTGTGAGGAAAAGATGAGCCCAAACTGTGGCACAGAGGATCCTTGCCCTCAGATGGGTGCACACAGGCACACACACACGCACATCCTAAGCTCACTTAGATGATCATGATGATGTTATAAACAATTTTATGAAAATTTTAAAATATAGATAAAATCAAAGTACTATTTACCAAACAGAAGATTTTTTTTAAATGAAAAGAAATTCTAAATCATTTTATATCTATGGAAGAAATGTAATCCATAGTTAAAAACATTTCCACAAAGAGAATTCCAGGTCCAAATGCCTTCACCAGCAAATTCAAACATTTGAGAAGAAATAACACAAATCTGACACAAACTCCTCCAGATAATAGAAAAAGAGGGCAGAACTCTCAACTCTTATCATGAGGCCAACATGACCTTGAGAGCAAAACCCAAAAAGGATATTATAAGAAAGGAAATCTCTCTCATGAACAGAGAAGCAGAAATATTAAACACTAGCAACAAAATCAAGCAATATATCAAAAGGATAATCCTCACTGCCAGATTAAGTTTATTCCAAAAATATGGAGTAATTAAAAATTAGATAAGCAATCAATGTAATGTACCACATTAATAGAAAGAAAAGACAAATCCATTCGATTAACTCAATAAATCTCAATAAACCCATAAAAAAGGTTTTGATAAAATTCAACAACTATTCAGGATTAAAAACAAACAAAACTCTTAGCAAACCAAGAATAAAAGAAACTTCATTAATCTCAAACAGGGTATCTAAAAATATCCTTCAGCAAATATCAAAATTAATGATAAAATACTGAAAGCTTTCCATCTGAAATCATAAATGAGACAAGGATATCTGCTATCACCACTTCCACCCCATGTTTTACTGGAGAGCCTATCTAGTGCAATATAAGTCAAGAAATGCAAGAAAGAAGAAATTAAAAGGTTAAGAATTGGAAAGAAACATAATTGTCCTTATTCACAGATAATATGATTGTATACATAAAAAAATCCAAAAGAAAATCTACTAATACATCATCTGAATTATCCATTGAGTCTAGCAAGGCTGCTGAATCCAAGATCAATAAAAACCGGTATCAGTTTCTTAGGTATGGACTACCGTGCTAAAATTTTTGTTGTTCATGTTCTACCATAAAATATTATTTTAGCAGCATATTTACTTATTAAAAGTTCTTTTCCTGCTATAAACAGTTCTGAGACGACATCACGAACTTCTATTTCATCTGTAACAACAGGTCCAGTTTGTAGTGTTCGCCGATTTGAGTCAGAGAGAGCCTCCAAGACAGCCAGAAACTGGGATGCAGTGCTATCAAACATCTCATCCAACAACCGTTCTGTGACAGTACGTGGCCACGGCAACTGGAATAAAAAAAAAAAAAATACAGCTCACTTGTTTAAAGTTCCGCAATGTTTGATAGTATAAGGCGAAGACAAGTAAGGTGTGCTTCATTAACGCTAAAAGAGAGAGTGGTTGGTCTGTTGATAAGAGATGGCTGCTTCTACAGCCTCTATTTTTTGAGGTGTCACTCCAGACTTTATTAAGGTTTATGTCATGCTGCCATTACATCAAAAACGTTGCCATCTCTTTATATGTTTGTGTTTCCAAAGCAGCCTACAAGGGCTGTTTATTAATAAATGGCAGCATCAGTCTCTATACGGTTTGTGGTACCTCCATGACAGCCTTTAGGGACTGATACTCAAACTTTGGTTGCCTCAAAATCTCTCAGGAGCTCTTTTTAGATTCACAGACCAAATCTCCAGAGATTCAGTTGAGTCGGGGTGGGACATTTTTAGGAAACACTGGAGGAAATTCTAATGCAGAAGGTCCCGAAACACTATTTTATAGTATAAATAACAGGTCTTATGGTAGCTAGCTCTAAAGAAGAGTTGACCAGCTGTATACAAGTAAGCCAGAGCCAGTTAGAGCCACGTGCGAATCCCTAGCCACTGTGCTTTGTGTCGGCCCAGAATGATTTCACCCCAAGCAGGTGGCCTGCCTCCACACTTTAGTCTTCTCTCTGACAAAGGACCTGTTCTCTGTACTTAGATTACCAGGAAACAAGAAAGGTAGCTCCAGTTGGCTTTTCTCGAATCCATGTCCAGTTAGAGGATATCCATATTTCCCACAATTTCCTTGCTCCATTCCTCTTCCTGGGGCAAAGTCATAAAGCCGGAAAAGCAAAAGCAGGGATAAAGCTGCTTTGGACTATTTTTCCCCAAACAAAAACTTCCCTGCTTATTAGCTTCTATGTGCTTTCAACCCTTAGATTAACTGATATGTTAAAAACCTCAGTAAAGCTTAAGCTTCATGCCCTGCCCTCTCTTGCTTTACAAACAGACGTCAGGGTTTCTTCTAAGATGTTTGCTATGGGTTAAAACAGAGCTTAAAAAAATTATATTTAGGGGCTTCCCTGGTGGCACAGTGGTTGAGAGTCTGCCTGCCGATGCAAGGGACACGGGTTCGTGCCCTGGTCCGGGAAGACCCCACATGCCGCGGAGCGGCTGGGCCCATGAGCCATGGCCGCTGAGCCTG